>NW_007251208.1:1144111-1197768 GCF_000164805.1 Carlito syrichta | reverse complement strand
ACTCGGTCGCCCAGACTGGAGTGCAGTGGCCGCTCCCGGCCACAGCAGCCTCGACCTGCTGGGCTCTGGCGATCCTTCCACCCTAGCCTTCCAAGTAGCCGGAACTACAGGTGCGTGCTAGCACGCCCGGCTAATTTTTTTTTTTTTTTTGGTTTATTGTAGAGATGAGGTCTCCCCTGCCCAGGCGGGTCTTGAACCCTCAGGCTTAGGCAATCCACTCACCTTAGCCTCCCAAAGGCGAGGGATTACAGGCTGAGCCACCGAGCCCGGCTGGTAAATTATCTTTTAACAAAGACCTGGAGGTCTCTATAAACTCCTGTAAAACGAACTTGATTATTTTTCAACTTACTGCAGTTCATATTTAAAAAGTTGAACTGCCCTAAATGTATACTTCAGTCCCTCTATCAAAGAGCAAACAGAAATTCTAGTCTTCTTGTCTCCTTCTCTCAACTTGGTTTTCAGGCACTTTTCTACTCAACCATTATAATACCAAAATTTGGAATCTTCCCCCTGCTCCTTACCAAATTATTTCAAACAGTGCCATCAAAAACACAGTTCTCATTAGAAGCAGAGAGGTGACTACCTCATATCACCTCTTCTTGCAATTGCAAAACCCTTCCACGTGTGAGCAATTGGCACCATGGAACTCAGACATGATTTATTCCCAGTCTTGATTATTAATCATCACCTCTAACCATGCAAACTAAAAGGGAATGGGCATGAATTAAAGTCTCTCAACACCTTAGAGTGAGGTTTTGTGTAAATACAAGGTCTTATTCATAGATAACACACCTTAAATAACTTTCCTCTTTCAATAGAAAAGAAATTGAAATAAAACCCAGCCCTAAAAAGTCTGTTGATCAGCTTGACTACCAGGTGGCACTGATTATAGACTTGGCATTTAACCTAGCTATTTGGTAGCTTTAGGATGTTTGATCTTTCAGTTACTAGAGTTGAAACAAGATTGAACTCAGAATTAAGCTTCTATCTATTTAAAATGCTATTTTTGAGCCTCTTCACTTACTATGACTTTACTAGCATATATGCCAAACCCTCAAGGGACAATAACCTTCCATTTCACCTCTGCATGTACTGGGAAGTCCAGTCCAGCAAACTCTACCCTCTTATTAAGTGTGGATTTTATGTACTCTAGTTACCATTTGGTCTCCATATAAATTTTTACTTAATGGTGAGTCAACACTACCTTGGTCAGCTAAGTGTTTATTTTAATGGAATACATTGTTCAGATAGCAAAGTGAAGTGAACACATGGTTCTCTATGTTCATTGCCTGCTCTCTCACTTAATAATTGCCCAAACTTGGCCAAGTTACTTAATCTCTTTGTGGCTTGGTTTACTCCATTGTAAAAAGGGGAAGATAATATTACCTACCTCCTAGGACTGTGAGGATTAACCAGGTAATCCTTGCTTAAGGTCTCAATGCATGTTATTTGCATGCTACTTACCACTAGAATGCTAGTATTTGCAGACAGGGACCTGTGCCCAGGACAGAGTGTATGTTCACTGAATATCTGCTAAATAAGCATCTGTTATTTTTCCATGGTCTATGAAGATTCAGAAAAACACACATATATTCTGTGTTTATTACGTGCCGAACACTGTTCTAAATACCATATAAATATTCCCTAGTTTACTCCTGAAAACATCTCTCCAAGGAAGGTAGTAATATTATCCCATTTTACAGAGGAGGAAACTAAAGTACAAATAGTTTAACTAATTTACCTGAGGGCACCCTTCTGTTAGAGGAGATTCAAATCCCGACTGTCTAGCTCCAGAGTCCGTGTGGTACCATGCAGGACTTCTAAAGCTTCAGCATTCATAGTCGTCTCTAGGAGAGTTTGTTAAACATGCTTATTCCGGAGCCTAGCTGTTGATATTCAAACACAGGCAGTTGACAATGGAATCCAGGAATCACGATTTCTGCCACCATTCAGGAGATTCTGATACAGGTGGCGCTTAACCCATGCTTTGAAAAATACTGGACTAAGGTAACAAACAGTAAAACACTAGTCTGATTGCTACATAAAATGAATAGCATGGATGAGAATAAGCCAAATTTTCGACCAACATGATACCTAAGTAATAACACTGAGCCAAAAATAATACTTTTGTTCCATTCTAGAATTGTGCCTAGGCCTTGACATGCCTCTGAATGAAATAAGAGATCAAAGAAAATACACCATAGATAAATGATGATCTGGAAGCAAAATACCAGTACTGAAATGCTCAGCCAAGAGACAGCATAACCTGTACATGTACAGACATAAAACCAATATGAATTTGACAAGAGCTATTTGAAGTATTGCCATTTCTACATTGTAAAGAAATTAAGCCTTTCATTTAGTCATATTTAGAAATTCTGTGTCTATGCTACACATTTAAATGGAAAAATATGAAATATACTTGTATACCAAGGACACATAATCAAGCTTGATTTCTGGCAGAAAGGAAAAATACTTGGTATGTCTGATTCCAAAATAGCTCATTTTTATGCATTTAATATTTTGAAAATAAATGTCTTAAAATCAATGTATTTGTTAAATAGGGTATTTTTCCCTCTCCATTCAAAATGGTGTTTTAGAATCAAGAAAGTAGAGTAATTTACATCTGAATCAGTTTTTAGATTGCAGAGATTATAAAAATATAAAGCATAATTTTAATTCATAATTAAAAGAAAATGGTTTGTAATTACCATTTGTGCTTTAAATGTCACCCAAAGTGGCATCATTTTTAACATGTATATCAAGATTCAAATTTGAAAATATAAGATAACAAGGTAAAAAAATGAGTTAATTCACCATGATTTAAATGTTTCTGGTGGTGACCATTGCAAACTATAATCTTTTTTCTAATATAGTGTCTCTCCACCCCACCACACATCTCCCAAAAGCTACATTATTTATTCTCCTTAGAATATGTTATACCAAAGAAAACAAGTACTACAATTTATAATTACATTTTTTATTTTCTCTTTCCTATACTGTTTTGATATACTGGATCAATCCCAATATGGAGTAACTTGAAATCAATAATAATGGGAAGGAAAAGAAAGTAACTATGAGGACAAAAAATTTTCTAAATTTAGTTTTGAAAAATCACAGGAATCATTGGGTTTTGTAAAGGTTTTATTAAACAGTTGATGAATTAGTGAATGAATGCTTAAATATTATCTTATAAATATAATTACATACAATTATAGTTTTAAATTCAGGTATTTAAGTGATATTTACATGATATTTGCAGAGCAGCAACGCTCCAAAAACTTATAAGGAAATTATTGGCACCAAAACCATGAATATCAAGAAGGAACTCTGGGAAGTATGAAGGGGTGAGTACAAATATTTAGTCTTATTCACTAGGGAAAAAAGGGCTAATAAAGTTTTCATTTGTTCTTTCATTTGGCAAATATTTCTGGAGGATAGTGTCCACAGGTAATTTCATTCCTGTGATCGCTGATAATGTCATGGTTGGTAGAGTCCTGTAAGGGTTGAAAGAAAAGTGACATCCAACCAGATAAAGAAGAGGTGGTATAATGAGGAACTAGGTGAACTAGGTGATAGGAACGACAGGTGCATAGACCAGAGGGGAGAGAAAGGGGGACCGTTCATGAGACTGCAAGTTTTTGGTATAATATGAGCACAGAAAAAGTGCAGGGATGAGGAACGATGAAAGATGAGGCTTGAAAAGTAAGCAGGAAAGTAATCCTGACTTTGGAGCCCTAAGAAGCCAGTGGAGATTTTAAAACAGGAAGCACTATGACATGATACACATTTTAAAACATCCCACAGTTGCCCAGGTGTAGTATCGCACACCTGTAATCCCAGCACTTCGGGAGGTGCAGGCAAGAAGATTGCCTCAGCCAAGGGGATTGGGACCAGCTTGGACAACTTGGCAAGACCTCATCTCTACAATAAATTTAAAAAAAAATTATTCCAGGTGTGTTGGTGTGCGCCTGTATTTCCAGCTACTTGGAAGGCTGAGGTGGAAGGGTTACGTAAGTCCAGGAGGTCGAGGCTGCAGTTGCTGCGAGCCTGCCGCTGCACTCCAGCTTGGGCACAGTGAGACTCAGAACTCAAAAAAAGAAAAGAAAAGGAAAGAAAAAGGGAAATCCCACTGGTTTTATTTGGATTATAGAAGAAGCTGTCTCTTTTACTTTCTCTAGTGTTAAGAGGGGAGCATACTTCATCAATAAGGGTACCTGATCTTAAACTATGTGACATGGGGCCAAACTGAAACCCAAACTTTACCTGTACAATGACCATTTGTATACCTAGCCCTGAATTGTACCCCACATCTTTAAAATAAAAATAAAAGAAAAACGAGTGAAACATTGGACAAATTAAATTTAACAGAGTTTTACTGAGCAAAAAATTATACACAGATCAGGCAGCCTCCTGAGCCAGAATGGGTTTAGAGAAACTGCTGCTGCAAGATCAAAGAAGATTTATGGACAGAAAAAGGAAAGGGATTTACAGAAAACAGAAGTGAGATGTAGAACAGCCCAGTTTATTACACCTCAGTGTTGGCCTTATTTGAACACGGTTTGAACAGTTGGTCACCTTTGGCCAAAACTTGGTGACTGGCAAAGAATAGGTTACAGTCTGTTTATATGTCCATTTAGGTGACAATTCCCTATGTGTGGAGAAACTGTAGGCCAAACTTAAAAAACATAAGGAAACAGCTCTGGACTAAAGTCAACACTAGAGAATTGTTCATTTTAATTAATATTTTTAATTTTGTTATTGATGTATAACTCTAGATAACCCCAGTTAACCTCAAAAAACTGACTTTATTATTTTTAAAAAAGACTTTTATCTTGAACAAGCATAATCTTGATGAAGATGAAAGAATTAAAACCAACCAGGGTACAAAAAAAATGAAACAATAAAAAAGATTTTTTTAAATACCAAGTTTCTTTCTCAAAACAAAGTAAAGCAAAGAAGAACATGGTATCATAATTCATGAAAAAAATGTAGTAAAATTTTCAAGTAGGCTAGTCTCTAAAGAGAATATCATATATCAAAGGATAAGCAAATAATCAGAGTATGGTAGAATAAAACTGATTTAGCACAGTTTTTTTTTTTTTTTTTTTTTAAATCACACATAATCTTCAAAAGTAGGTTACTTACAGCTCTGGGATTTAACAAAACTATTTACTCTTCTTTTCTAATTAATTTTCAAAGCTCTTTCCACTAAATTTTCCCACCCTTTTATCTCTTTTCATGATGTCTGCTTCATCAACACTGTATTGCATTCTAGCTACTCCTGTGGAGAGAGAACAAAAGGGAAAGCTTAGTGCTGGGGAACAGAGAAGAGAGGAAGTATGTTTTCCTGCAGGAGAGAACTGGGACTACTAGAAACATTTCCTATTGCTTTGGTTCCCAGATCCTTGCCCGTGACTCACTGGTTAATTCATAGGAAGGATGTTGGGTGTCATCCTTCCCTTCTGACAGCAAGGAAACTGAGTCAGAGCAACAAGTGTAGACCAAGTGCATGGGCTCCAAGCCAATCAGGGTAATGCCAGGTTATTTGGTTCTGTGAAGACGCCCTTGCCTTTCTTTCAACACATTTTTAAGTTCTCTTCAGAACTAGTAAGAGCAGCATTCACTCATTAATTCAACAGATATTTGATTCCTATAAGTCACTATTAACTATTCTTAAGCTGCTCTCCTAAAATTTTCTTCAAATTTTATTCCCAATATCACAAATCACTTGTGCTTTTCTTTTGTACTGATTGAAAGAATAATCACTAGCTATGAGTAGCAAAAGGGGCCACAAGAGGTGCCCACAATAATTTATTCTGTCAGAAATAAAATTGCCATGTGAATTGAACCATAAAATCAATGCAAAACAGAAATGCAAAGTCACTGAAATCCAAGAACCATCAGACTTTATCTGAACTAGAGTGAAGGTGCTCACAATTCTAAAGAAGGGATTTGTTTTTAGAAGAGTGTTTTAGATGAGTGCTTTCTTAGCCATGAAAACATAGACAAAAGAGACAAAAGAGATTTCCAGGGTTGATGGGCTCCAGTGTTTGTCCAAGCTCTGGGAGTGAGGTTACCTGTCTGGTCAACTTGAAGAAACAGTCCCCTTGTCAAGTATATTAGATGACACAACTATGCACCTCATTTTTGATTCCTTGTTCAATTAGAACCCTGATCATTTGATTTTCTTAATAGTTTACCCACAGCAAGAAAATACATGGGTCCAATGAGTGTTAGTATTAGGCTCACTTGGTAGTACTGTTCTTCACCATGAATTAATTACTTTAATTATTGGTCACTTGGTGGCTTAATTAGCATAAGTAGGTTTTTCTAAACATAAGCAATTTCAGAACACTGGCAAGTTCAAATTCTGAGATTCTTAGACTAAGAACCAGTCTCTGGTCTCAATGAGTTCAACAAAGTAAACATTACCTGGTGAGCTACACCAGTGGGCATTTCTTAGTCTTATTACTTAACGTACATTTTAAACATCAAAGCCAAAGAGAGATGTGTTAAAGTGGCAGGTGTCATATTTCTCTTCCCCATTTGGTCAGTGGGGGACATCTGTGGATACAATCACAGCTTCCTTGACACAGCTCAGTCAGCATGGGAGGGTACTAAGTGACTTAAAGGAGCTGACTTACTAGGGTCATATCTATATTAAAAGTAATGTCTTAAAATTAAAAAAGGGTGTTATATCTATCACCTCCCCCATGCACACATTCAAAGCTATTTTTATTTGTTCTTTTGTATAAATAAAGACTTGGGAGGAGGATTTATTTTTACTTATTTCTTCATTCATTCATTTTGGAGTTGGAGTCCCACTCTGTCACCCAAGCTGGAATGCAGTGGCATGCTCATGGCCACCCCAGCATCGACCTGCTGGGCTTCAGCCATCCTTCGGCCTCAGCCTTTCAAGTAGCTGAAACTACAGGCACACAATGCCACAATCAGCTAACTTTTTTATTTATTGTAGAGACAAGGTCTCTCCAAGTTGTCCGGACTGGTCTCAAACCTGCTGGCTCAGGCAATCCACTTGCCTCGGCCTCCCAAAGTACTGGGATTACAGGCTGAACCGCCGAGCCTGGCCGGGAGCAGGTTTAAATAACTCAGGAAGATAAGCATCTTGGTGGAACAAAGCAGGTAGATGTTAAACTATCTGAATTGAATTTGTTTCAAGCAATGTGTTATATATATATATGATACATATATATATCAATGTGTTATATATATGATACATATATAAGTTAATTTTGAGTGCACCCTGAGGTTGAAGGGGATAAGCTAGCAAATGTTTTAAGTACTGTGATCGGATAGATATAAATGCTTCAAGGATGGTTTGTTAGTATCTGAGAAACAGATTCCTGAGGATGCTTCTATAAGTGTCAACGTTCTCATGTCTAAGTCTTCCTAGAAAAGATCTTAATTGCACAAAAGACATTAAAAATAATTTTCAATTTGTATAATAAATGGCGTCACAGATCCATGACTTGGCCAGAAATATTTCACAAGTATCTCCAACCTTGCTTAGGCTACATGAATCTCTGGGATTAAGAGTGTTAATTTGTGCTGGGTGCCATCTCTTAGGGATCCTGCAGCCCTCATTCAAAGATGCCGGATCTGAATTCTGATTAAAAGGTTCACTGAGCCCTGCTACTAGAATAATATCACATCTTTCAAGAATGAACACTTCATACAAAATGCTTGGACGTGCATTGACAGAGACACAGAGAGAGGGAGCGGGAGAAGGAAAGGGGGATGGAGAGAGAGAGAAAAAAAAGAGAAAGAGAACTGGAACTTCCCTGGAGTGGAAAGAACAGGCTAGTTTTGTAGTCTGCTTGTACATAAACGCTTGCATTGTGGCAGAGTTGTTCTGACACTTTTTAAAACATTTTCCCTGGTTATATAAGTATGAAAGAGGAGATCTGGTATCCTCTTCACCCCTACAGTTAGGTTGCTTCTGGTATCTCATAGTTGAGAAAGGACAAATTAGCTTAGGTTAATTCATAATGTCAGGATCCTAAATAACAATATTTCCATTTTACAGTTTTAGTTGCAAAACCACATTTGGTTCTAATTAATCACTGAACAGACATAGATTAGTGAGTATGAGGGCATTATTATATAATTTATTTTTGTTGTTATGACACTGGAGTTGAATAAAATGTTAGCTATAAGTGGTTTCTTCTATTTGTTTTAATTGCTCAAACTCTTTCCAGGAGACCCTATTTGAAGGAATAACAACAAAATGTCAAAAGTACACTGGCTCTGTGTTGCTAGGAAATGAACTCAAAAGGTTCCCTTGCTGGAGTTTCCATCTGAGGCCTCAGAACTTGTGACTCAGTTTTCTTCTTCCTTGGAGATTTCCCTCTCACTTCAGAATAGCAGTTGTATGAGAGGTAGGGATGTGGGGGAGGTTCATTTTTCCTTCTAGGAGCTGGGTGCTGACTCACCTGTTACTCAACTCCTTTTTTTTTTTTTTTTAATATACCCAGGCTCAGAATTAGGTGGTTCCTCAGGAAAAGAAACCAGTAATCTAGTCTATTCATTTACTAATTTTTAGACACAACCAGAGATTCAGCTTATTAGCTGAAGTCTCAGGGTGTCACTGGGTCTGATGATTGCCTACACTTGCTTATACTTCAGGCAAAAGCCAATCTCAAGGGCAAAAGGGCCACAGGACAGGTTTCTAAGAAACTGTTGGCTATTTTTTGATTAGACAGGTGCTTAAACAGGATTTCTCATTTTGGTCCTATATTAAAGACATTAGAAAGCAGGCGAAAACTTTTTAGACACTGCCGGGTTAAAGATGAAGAAAGAGAAAGGAGGCATATGAGCAGCCAACAGGTACATGAAAAAATGCTCAGCTTCACTAGTCATCAAAGAAATTTAAATTAAAACCACACTGAGACCACCTAACTCCAATCAGGATGACCATCATCAATAACTCAAAAAACAACAGATACTGGAGAGGATGCAGCAAAAAGGGAACACTTCACTGTTTTGGGGAGTGTAAACTAGTACGCCCTCTGTGAGGCAATTACTAAAAGATCTAAAAATTGACCTCCCATACAACCCCACAAACCCCCTACTGGGAATATACCTGGAGGAACTCAAATCACTCTATGAAAAAGATACCTGCACATGCGTGTTTATTGCAGCATTATTTACAATGGCAAAAACATGGAACCAACCATACAGCCCATTGAAAGAAGATTGGACAAAAAAAATGTGGTACATATACACAATGGAATATTATGCAACCATAAAGGACAAATTATGAACTTTTCAGCAACTTGTATGAACTTAGAGGTTATAATACTGAACGATCTATCAAAGAAACAAAGAACCAAGTATCACATGTTCTCACTCATAAGCAGATCTTGAACAACTATTGTAATACTTACTATAAGAAAGGGATTGGCAGTAGTGAGAAACTGCCAGGGAAGGGGGGGGGACACACCTCATCAGCAAGGGTACCTGCGTAATGAACATTTGTATACCTATTCCTGAATTGTACCACACATATTTAAAAGAAAAAATTTTTTTAAAAAAAGGAGGAAAAATGGGTCAATGGACACAATAGGAAGAAGAGTAGAAAGTCTTGAGGGAGGAAGAACTTGAAAAATATATTCCATCCCTATTTCCCTCAAAGGCCTGAAAAATATCCCATTTCTTGGGTTCCTTTAACAATTCTGGAAGCTACCACACACACCTTCTACAGTAAGGACACTGCTTTGATAAGCTCATTTCTCTACTTCAAGCTACATATAAAAGCCTTTATATTTTACATTTGTCAGTACCTTATTTGTGCTTTCTCAATGTTATTCTCTCAGAATGATAGAAAATTATCCATTTTAAAATCGATTAGTCCTAGTATTCACTTACTAGGACAGCCCTCACAAAGTGCCACTAATTTGGTGGCTTAAGGCAACCAAAATTAATTCACTCACAGTTCTGGAGGTTAGAAGTTTGAAAGTAAGTTGATAGTGAGACCATTCTCCCTTCAAAGCTTCTAGGAGAGGGTCCCTCCTTGCATCTTCCCTCTTCTGGTAGCTCCAAGCATTCCTTGGCTTATGGCAATGTAACTACAATCTTTGTTTCTGTCATCACATAGCATTCTCTGTGTGTGTTCCTCTCTGAGACTCTTCTCACAAGAACACCAACCTATTGGATTAGAGTTCACCCTAATGAGCTCATCTTAACTTGATTATATTGACCAAAGTCACGTTCAAAAGCACTGGGGGTTCAGACTTAGATATATATTTTGGGGGAACATAACTCAACCCACAACCGTTCTCCAGATATAGAAATTTTAAAAGCACCAAGTTAAGCAAGGAAGACATTTGCCTAGAAAATTTCATTTGTCTGACATCAAATTGCCAGCCTATGATTATAATTGTAATATGTACCAATTATGATAACTTTATTATTACTATTATTTCATTTTGTTCTTTTCAAGAAATCAATACATCTGTTATTTTATTTAATTCCTACAATAAACCTTTGAACTCTTTCACAAACGTGGGAGACTAGTATAGTCGCATCTCTTTTATTTTCTAAATAATGATAAAAGAGCCCATCCATTTTCTTATCAGGAATTTCCCTTTCCAGAATGATACTTTGCCCATTGCCAAATACCATGCACTTAATGTAGCTGAAGGACAGGAGCAATACAAATCGGGAGAAGGCTGAAGACTACAATCAAGATTGTCTTTCTTCTCACCGCCACATGGTGTTACTCTTCAGAACTGGTGCTACTTTGATCATGCTACTCTCTCCCAGGACATTGTGGACCATTGTAGATGGAGGGGTCCATTCTCGTAGGCAGAGTTAGCTCAGGGCATCCCTTAATTGAGCTCCCAACTTCGCATCTCTTAACCCTCATTTTCAGACCCTACATAGTCACCTTCAGGTTACCAGTCAGCCTTAGGACGGTTGTTGAGCCCAATGGTGCATTCATCCAGGATCCCTCCTTCCTCTTCCTCCATGGGAATTCATACTAAGGGCTTTCAAGTGCCAGAGGTCTTTTAAAACACATCATAGACTTCGTGTAGTCTTCACAGGTCTCCTTGTCTCCAAGGTAAAGGTTCTTTGTACTTTCTCCTGCTACAAACACAAGCAAGGGTTTGGAGTATATGTTATACAGGTGCCCAGATCCAGGCTTGGAATATCAAGACAGAGGCAGAGTCCTCAACTAAACTTCTTCTTTTGGGCTGATGCTCACAGAGCGACAATGTCTCTTTGTTTTCACTATAAAGTCACATCCCAAAGACTCCTGAGAACATTATGTCAGAAATAGTTCAGCAGTCTTTCACTTTTAGGACTCTGAATCTCATATCTATTTCCCCAAGAGATCTCTCTTTGTCAGATCTGTCAGTTTTTCCATTTTAAATCCTGAAGAACCACCCTCCTTTCTATTCTAGATAAAGACATTTTCCACAATTGCAGGACACAAAGAGTCTCATTACAAGTCCATGTGGTAGGCAAAAGAACCAGTTGCCCTATCCCTGCCCTTTTCAGCACAACTCTCTTCAGTGACAAAAGATGCCCTTCCCACCTATATCCTAAGGGGGTGAGTGTAGCTCCTCTTAGTAAATCCAAGATGACTTTCTCAGGCCTTCCTTTGGAGGAAAAGGAAATAGGAAAATGTTGATCTTTGGCAGGACCCTGTACTACAAAAATAATAACAATAGTGTGGAACCAATTGAGTCATTCACCTCAACTGCTAGGTTTGGGAAATCAGAGGTAGGTAAAGCTATAGTTTCCTCCCCTACCACCTCAACTATCAAGCAGTTGAAAGTAAGTCTTTTACTGTTGTCTCGCCCCTTACACAAATATCTATTTGCAGGAAGACACAATAAAACAGACATATAGCCTATTCTGTAAGATTGGTAAAGTCCTGGTTCCTTGTCCTTTCACAGACTCTGGCAATACTTGCGAAGAAAGAGTCCTGCAGTAAAAAAA
The DNA here is from genome assembly GCF_000164805.1 of Carlito syrichta. Classification (NCBI taxonomy): domain Eukaryota; kingdom Metazoa; phylum Chordata; class Mammalia; order Primates; family Tarsiidae; genus Carlito; species Carlito syrichta. Next base: position 1,185,798 of record NW_007251208.1, on the reverse strand, counting down.
AAATGCAACACCGTTGGAACTACATTATCAACTAAACTTCCAGGGGGACCTCACTGATTTCTGTTAAGTGAAGGATATGACTGGAAGATGTTCTATACATGAGCTTACTCTGAAGAGCTAGGCTGCTGGACATGTTGGTACAATACCTGTACTTTTTTCATACCTACTACATTTAGTCATTCACTGAACTGCACTCATTTCCACAGTAAACTCTCTTTTATTTTTATTTATTTATTTATTTGAGTTGGAGTCTCACTCTGTCGCCCAGACTGGAGTGCAGTGGCCGATTCCGGCCACCACAGCCTCGATCTGCTGGGCTCCGGCGATCCTTCCGCCTCAGCCTTCCGAGTAGCCGGAATTACAGGCATGCGCTACCATGCCCGGCTGATTTTTTGATTTATTGTAGAGATGAGGTCTCACTGCCCAGGCGGGTCTCAAACCCGCGGGCTCAGCAATCCACTCACCTCAGCCTCCCAAAGGCGCGGGATTACAGGCTGAGCCACTGAGCCCGGCTAGTAAACTCTCTTTTAAATACCAGTATTAACAAAACCTCTAATGGATATTTACACAGAACTATTTTGGCTTGCTTCCCCTGGCTACTTCTGATGTGTGGACTCCCAATAAATATCCTCCTCTTCTCATAAGAACACCAGTCACATTTGACTTAGCATTTGTGGGATAGACCCTAAGATGCTACATTTTTGACAGTTACTTCAATGATGCTGGTGTTTCTGGTTCATGGACTCATTTTGAGTGTTAAACTTTGATGGAAAGATTTCTGAACTTGAAATTTGAAAGACAGAGTTGGAGTCCACTTTGCTATTTACTTGCAGAGTAACTGAGGGAGAAGTCATCTTTCATATCCTGACTAACTGCAGACAGAGTTCCTGACTGGGGTACTTCAACTAAAAGTGAACTTTCCTTATGGGTGGACATATGTTAACCTGCATACCTGATCTTCACATGATTTAAACTGAAGTCATTTAAGGGTGTCAGAAAATCTCATATCGACATTACACCTTTTAGCATTATTTTTGCATTTTATACAACATTTTAACATACATGATTATATTTAAACTTCACAGAAATTAAATGAGATAGAAGTTATTTCAGATGAGAAAACTGAGATTTGCAGCTACCCTGCGGGAAAATAGCAGAGTGGACTCCAACTCTGTCTTTCAAGTCTAAACTTCAGAAATCTTTTCATCAAGGTTTAACACTCAAAGCGAGTCCACAAATCAGAAGCATCAGCATCACTTAGTATTAGAAATGTAGCCTTTCAAAGTCCATCCCACAAACTAAATCAAAATCCTCATGAGTTGATTGCTCAGTAAGGTTTGAGAAGCATTGTTCTAGAGCAAGGGTTACCCCTAGTTTTTGTAAATAGTTTAATTGGAAACATAATCATGCTCATCATCTATGTATGGCTGTTTTTTTTTTTTTAGTTCTTCTTCTTCAGCAGCCGAATTACTGATTGTGAAAGTGACTGCATGGCCCACAAATTATAAAATATTTAGTATCTGGATCTTTACAAAAACATTTTTTGACACTGGTCTAGAGCAGTGCTTGTTTTGTTGGTGAAGGGTGAGTTAAAACAAATTTTAAAAGAAGTAAAAATACAAGCCTAATGTTTTTAAAAATATTAGATTAACAGATATTAAATTATTCTGGAAAATTGCATAAAAGTTTGTACATAATTATCCTCAATTTCTGTACCGATGGCAGACTGCATTTTGCAGACCAGCACTGGTCTGTATGGGACTTTGAGTAACTATAGGTTAGAGAGTACAGCTGATTGCTTGTATTTTTTCTTTATAACAGTTCTCCTAACCTGACTGTGGACAGCTTGTTTAGTCACATGCCAACGAAACCCAGGAATTATAAATGTTTCCAAAGTGTAGGATTCCATCACTCTTTGGAAAGATGATACTTTTTTTTTTTTTGAGTTGGAGTCTCACTTTGTTGCCCAGATTGGAGTGCAGTGGCCGCTCCCGGCCACCGCAGCCTCGAGACCTGCTGGGCTCCGGCGATCCTTCCACCTCAGCCTTCCAAGTAGCCGGAATTACAGCCAGAATTACAGGCATGCGCTACCACACCCAGCTGACGTTTTGATTTATTGTAGAGATGAGGTCTTTCAACTGATGTTTTATGTACCAGGATCTCATCACAGCTGCTAGTTTCCATCTGCCTTGTTATTTCAGAAATGTGTGCAGCCGCCACTGCTACATTGCATTAAGTGGTGCTTACCAGCTTACTCCTGAGCTCTCAATTTTAAATATAGTATCTATACTCACACTGCTGAAGGGACAGAACCCCCAAAAGAGAACTCGCTACATTCTCTCATCTAATTGGCATGCAGAGCAAATGTTAAACTCCAGAAAAGGAAAAGATACAAAAACAAACTTTCCAAACTCCCCTAGAAAAATTACCTGCAGTCTAGGAAAATGAAAAGCCTCCAACTTCCCCTTTATTAGCTGGTCTCATGTTGCTAGGCAACAAGCTCTCACTAGCTCTTGGCCTGTATCAGCAGCCAGGCTTTTAGGAAGCCAGACTTGTCTTGTAAGTCCCTAAGAGCCCTCAACTCTGATTCATTCCACCTTCTGTTTAGTTGCTGTGTGAAGACTCTGCTGGATTCTGAGATCCTGGCAAGATCCCTAACCTATAACCTACTAGAGCTATGTCCTTTAGGAATCTCAGATTGGGTGGCGGTGGGGGATGGGGAGCGACTTTCCCGGCATCCACCCCTATGTTTGCAGCCTGGAAAGATCCCTGAAGGCCATCAGGCTGCACTGTGGGCTGACTTAATGCTTTCATACAGACCTGCGGGAGTTTCAAATGTGCCCGTAAATCAGAAAGAGAGTATATATAGGACAGGGATAGAAAGCACATTGGATCACAGAGTGGTACCCCCTGTCAGCACACAACTGTTCTCTACTTTTTATCTCTTGAGGGTGTGAATTGAGCAGCCTGTCATTTTAGAAAATAAGCTTCTTAAGAATAGAGAGTGGGCATTTTTGGATTATCTGTACAGCACACACCACTAAGTAGGCACATAATAAAAGTTAAATATTAATAAAAGTCACTTTCTGAAACATAAAAGAGCAGAAAAAAGATCAGCTGCCAAGTAGAGTTGCCATAATTATAGTCAGTGACTCCCAATAATATGTTCCATTTATCACCATACGTCGGGATAAGAAAAATGGTTCAGGTCTTTCCTCCAACACATCACAGGTTTGAGGATAAATCGGCTCAAATGAGAAATTCAGGAACTGAAGAGAAAAGGAACCAAAATCACACAATTTTCCTGAGGCAAAGGTGGGGGCAAGGTGGAAAGAGATTGTGTTCCTTATCCAGTAAAATGCAACCATTCATTGAGGGCTCACTGTGTGCCAGGCCATTTGCTTTTAATTCTGACAGTAGTTAAGTAGCCAGATAAGTAACTACTCAATTCAGTGTCCCCTCCAAGCCTTGGAGTTTTTAAAAGGCAGAAGCAGGATTTGAATCTTGATCTGTTTGGGTCGATGCACTTCTTACTGTTTACAATATCTTTATTAGTGCCCCCTTGGTGATGAATCACAGTACTTGGCCAACCGTAAGTCTTTAAAAATATAGCTGGAGCTATAAAACAAACAATATGAACGTTTCAAGCATCACTATCTGAGACCAGGATAAAGAACAAAAATACTGGTTCTGGAATTTTCAGTTAGGCTTTCAACAGCATTTAGAAAGATGGAGAAGGGGTTGGGGAGAGGATGGAAGTAAATGTAACAACAGAAATTTGAAACTCTTTTTGAAGCTTTCTATTGGGGTTTCTCAGGGGACTCATCTAGCATTTAAAGTGTTAAATATGCTAAAATGCTGACTTCAGAGAATAGATTCAATACATGGGGTTTTCTGGTTATGTTGTACTTGTACATCAAAGGGTAAACAGTTTGAAATAAATTATTCAGTGAGGATTTAGTATTCATCTGTGGCTGCTCAATACTAATGAGAAAACGTGAACCTGGTTTATAATTTTCTATTAAGATAGAAGAGAAAGCTATAGGCAGAGTCACTAAGAAATTTCTTTCCTAGGTCACCAGCTTTGAAATACTTTGGTTCATTAAGCAAAAAATATTTATAAGGTATCAATTACATAAAGTCATCACTAAAGTGTGTGTGTGTGTATATATATATACCTGAGTGTATCTACAGTGTGTGTGTACATCTTTGTGTGGCAGGGAGTTGAGAGTGTGTGATTCCAAACAGGAAAATGATATGCCACCAAAGAACTTAAATATACTGAAGAAATGATATATATGAGAGGGGACCCTCCCCCCAAAAAGCAATTATCTTTTGGAGGACAGGCACCCTGCAGTACATTCAGAATTTATTCCTCTGGATCAAATAGTCAACCAAAGTTTTTACCTGGAAGTTTTAATTTGTGGAAGAAAATTTTCCAGTTGTGGCAAACAGGTGACTGGTTCTTCCACCATGACAAAACACCTGCCCACCCCTCACTCAGTGTTCAGTTGTTTTTGACAAAAACAAAAACAAAAACAAACAGCATGACCTCCAGGCCCTACCCTCCCTATTCACTCAATCTTGCCCCAAGCAACTTTTTCTGTTTCCCAAGATAAAAGAAGCCCTTAAAGAGAAACCTTTTGCCAATATGGAAGAGATGAAACAAAAAAACGGCAGAAGCACTAAATGGCATCAAAGCTGACCAGTTCAAAAACTGTTTTGAGCTGTGGAAAAAGTATCTCAATAGGTGTACTGCATCAAACGGAGAGTTACTTTGAAGATGACTGAAGTTTAAAATGTAAGAATAAATATGTAATTAAAAAAATTAATTCTGGGTTTTTTTGGGTCCCCCTTGTATGATACTATCTGTTTGTCACTTTATACCTCTTCTGCCGTGTATGGTTAAATCTCCAAACCAGTGTCTACTTCAGTGTCTCTATATCATTCGGTCTACTCACATCCCCGCTGCTCCACCTAACTGTACTCCCTGAGATTGCGATTTACTCCAGGTCATCAAATCCCAAGGGCACTTTTTACTCCTAATTTTCCTCTACATCTCATCATCTTTGCAACTTTTCTTACAATGTCCCACTTCTTACTTGAAATACTCTTCTTTCTTTGCTCCCCAGCCTCAAGTCCAGCCCTTTGACAACTTCTTCTTAGCCTCTTTTGCTGGCTTCTCCTTCCCTATCCAATTTTCAAATGTTCGTATTCATGAGGAGGTTTTCCATTTTTGTCTATATCTTCTGTGGCTCACTCACTTATATGGTCTTAGTTACTGCCCACCAATACAACTACCACTCATATGTTAATTATTCCCAAGTCTACATCTGTAGTCTATACCATTCTTCTGAATTCCAGGTGCACATATATTTCCATAATATATATTTTGTATATTTAGTACAGCTACTTAAATATCTCATGTATCCAAAGATAAATTTATAGTCTTTCTTCCTGTCTTCTCCCACAAGTGAAAATAAAAACACAACATAGCAAAACATATGAGATGTGGCAGAAACAGTGCTAAGGACATTTTTAGCTGCAAATTTAAAAAAGAAGAAAAATTTCAAGTCAACAACTGCTCACTGTTAGGAACTAGGGAAAAATGCTAACTGAATCCAAACATAGCTAAAAATGGAAATAGTACAAATTAGAGCAGAGAGATGCAACAGAAAATAGAAAAGCAATAGGGAGAATTACCAAAGCTAAAAGATGATTCATCGAAAAGATCAACGAAATGGACACACTTTTAGCTAGACTGTGAGAGGAGGGAGAAGTTGCAAATAACTAACATCAGAAGTGAAAATGAGGACATTGCTTCAGCCCTATAAAAATAAATAGGATTATAAGATAATACATGACCACTTGCTTACAAAGAAAAAAGATAACTTAGATGAAATGGAAACATTTCTAGAAACACAAAAATTACTAAAATTGACTCAAGAAGAAATAAAAAATTTGAACACACATATAAATAGTAAAGAGATTGAATCAGTAATAATAATAATACAGAATAGAATTGAGAGTCTTGAAATACATTTCTGGCCAATTGGTTTTCCAGAAAGGTAACAAGACCATTCAATAGGGATTAAATAATCTATTCAATAAATCTTATGAGACAATTGGATATCCAGATGCAAAAGAATACAGCTGAATCCCTACCTCACATCACACATAAAAATGAACACAAAATTCATCAATGACCTAAGTATATGAGCTAAATCTATAAAACACTTAGAAGAAAACGTAGGATTAAATCTTTATGATCTTAGATTTGGCAATGTATTCTTAGATATGACACAAAAAACACAAGCAACAATAACAAAATGATAAACTGGCCTTCAAAAATATTTTAATAAATTTTATCTTCAAAAAACATTGTCAAGAAAGTGAAAACACAACCTATTAAATGGAAAAAAATTTAAGTAATATATCTAATAAGAGAATAGTGTTCAGACTATATGTTAAAAAAAACTATTATAACTCAACAATTAAAAGACAAACAATTCGATTTAAAAATGGGCAAAAAACTTGAGAAATGTATCCAAAAATACACAGTGGCTACCAAGCACATGAAAAGATATTTAACATCATTAGTCATTAGGGAAATGCAAATCAAAACCATTAGAGATCATTTCAATACTGCCACGGGAGGGAAGGGGTGCACATAATACCAATAAGTGATCTCAAACCAAGTGAAGTGGGGACCAAAAGGAGGCCCAAATTTTACCTGTACAATGAGCACTTATCTACCTAATCCTGAATTGTACCGTACATCTTTAAAATAAAAATAAAAAAAAGAAATTGGAAGCCTTATACATTGCTGATGGGAATAAAAAATGATGCAGCTGCTGGGGAACATTGGCAGTCCTTCAAAAGATCAAACATAAAATTACTACATAACTAAACAATTTCACTTCCAGGTGTATACTCGACAGAATTGAAAAGAGGCATTCAAACAAATTCTTATACACTTATGTTCATAGAAACACTATTCACAATAGCCAAAAGGTGGAAATAACTAAAATATTTACCACCAGAATAATGGGTAAACAAATTGTGTGTGTGTGTGTGTGTGTGTGTGTGTGTGTGTGTGTGTGTGTAAATAATATTCAGTCACGTAAAGGAATAAAGTACTGATACAAACTACAACATGAAGAAAACATTGTACTATGAGGAAGAAGACAAAAAAGGTCACACATTTTATAATTCTATTTATATGAAATATCCAGAATAGGTAAATCCTTAGAGACAGAAAGCAAATTGGTGGTTGTCAGAGACCAGGGAAGGGGACAATGGGGAGTGACCACTTAATAAACATGTTTATAGGTGGTAGTTGCACAACAGTGAATCTATTAAATGCCAATAAATGTACATTTTAAATGGTTAGTTTTTGTTTTGTTTTGTTTTTGATTTGGAGTCTCACTCCATTGCCCAGACTGGAGTGCAGTGGCACACTCACAGCCACCCTAGCGTCGACCTGCTGGGCTCTGGCGATCCTTCCGTCTCAGCCTTCTAAGTAGCCAGAACTACAGGCGCGCGCTATCACGCCCAGCTAATTTTTGATTTATTGTAGAGACGAGGTCTCGCCCAGCTGCCCGGGCTGGTGTTGAACCCATGGGCTCAAGCAATCCATTCCCCTTGGCCTCCCAAAGTGCTGGGATTACAGGATGAGCCACCAACCCGGACTAAATGGTTAGTTTTATGTTATCTGAATTTTAAAGAGAGGGTATATAGGACAAGGAAGATGATCAAAGTCATCTCCCTTTTTTTCCCAAACTTCTTTTAGAATAAGTGACTTAGTTATTGTGCCTCATATGATGATAAACTTTGTAATTTTTATCATCCTGAAATAAATGCACAATTAAAGAAACTAATTGAAATATTTTAATTGGATAGCTATGCATTTCCTTGTTAGAGCCAATGGTTTTTTTACCAAATTACTTCTCATAATTATGCTTATAAAGCCAATATAATTAAAACTTTTTTAGACATAATTTAGACTTAGGATCATAGAAAGTCTAGTTTTTAAGGTTTCTTGGCATATCATAACATCTATTTGTTTAGATTTGTTAGCTTGACACACCAACAAAAAAATAATTCTCATTATTTTCTTTTCCTACAGTGAAAAATAAAATAAAATTATTCAAGGAAAACAAATAATAGCACAAGTAATAGCACACAAACTTTGAAATTTTATAACCCCATATGGGGGAGACCCAAAAAATCTGGAATTTATTTATAAAAATTGTATATTCTTATTTGTGTAAACTTCAGTGAACTTCAAAATTCTCTTCATTTGATGCAATAATACCTATCGAGGTGACTTTTTCACTGCCAACAATTTTGAACTCGTCAATTTTATGCTTTTTAGTGCTTCTGCTGTTTGCTTATTTGTTTGTTTCACCTCTTTCTCATTGGTAAAATGTTTCCCTTTGAGGACTTTTTTCATCCTGTGAAACAAAAAACAGTGGCTTGGGGTGAGATCCAGTGAATAGATAAAGTAGGACTTGAGGGGGTGTTGTGCTGCTTTTGGTCAAAAACTGCTGAACATTCAGCCTAGTGCAGGCAGATTGTTCATGTAAATCACCAATCACGCCATGGGTAAGTGTGTTGAAAGAATTTCTTTAAAAAAGTTCACTGAAGCTGAAAGCAGCGTCTCACAACAATGCTAGTAGGTACACTGATGCAGATGGGTTCCTAGAACACTTACTGGAAGCCTATACTACAAAGGGCCCACCCTCCAAAAGATGATTCCGTTTTTTGAGGGTCCCCCCTTGTATATCATATTGTCCTTTCTAATAGAGTTATAAGACATTAACAATAAGTACTATTTTATGGCAAATAGCAAAGGAAGTGAGTGTTTGGTATTGGGTGTCTTTTTAAGACAGTTTTAAATAGAAACCTCTAATATGAGTTTTATTTAAGTATCATTAATTTCAATATGTTCTCTAGAAACAAACTGAGACCAACAGAACTATTAAACTAGACCAAACAGAACTATTAAAACAACTCTCCTACACCTGCTAAATGTTATTCTGATAATCTGCATGTGCAATCCTGTGCTGTTCTTATTTCAGTGATAATATATTATTTATAATTTAAGTTTTTTAAACTTCCACCAACAAAAACAGAAGGTAAAAGAGACACAGTAACGATGTATGCAAAGCCAAAAATAAAATGAATCAAGGACAACAAATTCTCACATCTTGTTTTAGTTTGGATTTCCCAAACCAGATTCTGAAAAGGATTGGGTGCAATTAATTCACTTGTAACATCTCAGGAGGGCGATGAGGGAGTGATGGAGAATAGAGTAAGACCAGAAAAGGAAGGTAGGCACCACAGGGCATATGCATGAGCAGGTTATCATTCTAAGCAACTGGAGGACCCTCTGAGAGACTGAAGCACGTATCTTCCGGTTTTCCCACTGAGGGGTGAGGTAGCTGAGATGTTTATTAACAGCTCCCTACTTTTCCCATCCTCATTGGTTGGGAGTTAATTCCCAGTTTTTTTGTCTGATCAGTGGGAACTGAGCATGCTTCTGTCGCTTGAGAGCAGCTTCAGGCTGAGACACCCAAGTAGCTACCTGTGTGGACAGGAGATGTCTGAAGGAGACCACTGAGGTGGGCCAGCAGGATATAGGTAGGACATTGCTACAGGCTGGGTTCTCTGGGAAGTGGACTCAGATGAAAAGTAATAAATAGGTAGACCAGGTTCGGTGGCTCAGCCTGTAATCCCAGCACTTTGGGAGGCTGAGGGGAATAGATTGCTTGAGCCAGACCGGCCCAGGTAACTTGGCGAGACCACGTCTCTACAACAAATTAAAAAAAAAAAAAAAATAGCCAGGCGTGGTAGCGTTCCAGCTACTTGGAAGGCTGAGGTGGAAGGATCGCTGGAGTCCAGCAGGTCGAGGCTGGAGTGGCCGTGAGCGTGCCACTGCACTCCAGCCTGGGCAACGGAGTGAGACTCCAACTCAAAATCAATCAATCAAGCTTTCTTCTACTCTTGTTTAGATTCCTTATGCCAAAAACTGATGAATGGAAATAAATGCAAATAGATTAATTTAGGTTTAGAGACTTAATTTAGATTCATTTATACACAATATTACTGAATCTAAATTATCTCTCATATTGTGTATAAATAAGTTATTAATATGGTTAAGTCCTCAGAAATGTTATTTTTTATGCCAAAATCTCTCCTTTGAAATTTTATCATTATATTCATCAGTCTCTTTTCTTCTAACCATTCTCTTTTAGATATGTACACTTCGATGTAAGCTCCAAGCTAAATCTCAAATCTGAATAATTGTAATCTAAAAAATTATTTTTCACTCATGATTAACAGTGACTTCCATGTGGTTACTAAAAGCATGCATGTAAGTTATTTTTTGATCCACCCAATAATTCTGTGTAGGAAGTAAGATAATAATCATTATAATTCTTATTTTTAAAGGAGATCATTGATGTTCAGAAAGTTTGAAAGATGAGTTGATGGTCACACAGAATGGAGTAGGTGGAATTGGAAATTATTTCTTGGCTTTAAATTGTATTCTCTCTCAAATCAATCACTTTCCCTCTCTAGTTAAAATTACTTCTTAGTATAGTTCATATAAAAGCACATTCAAATTTGAGTCCAAAATGACAAGGGAATTACATATAGCAAACTAGAGAAAAAAGTAAAATTGGTTATAATCTAGCCAGCATGCATAGATTCATCCCCAAGTTTTAAGACAAGCAAGAATGCGTTGTTTTGGAGGGAACCAGAAAAAGGTTGTGATATTTTTTTGTAAGTTGGATACAATGCAGTGACTTTGCTGAAATTACCTGGCAGAAGAAGTTAGTACCCTACTGTGAAAAGCCATTTTCTTCTTAAATATCATTTCATGGCATAGTTTGTGGCTCTCAGGCTTCACATATTTTAATGAAAGTCACAGACTATGATAGTTTCACATTTTTTTTTTTTTTTCATTTTGCTCATTTTCTTTATGGCTATCCTCAAATCAAAAGGATTTGAAAGGGAAAGGAAAACAAAGCAATGTTTTTAAATGAAATGCCATGTTTTAGACCCTGACACTTCTTTCAATCAGGTGAAGGGAAGATGATTGACTCAACAATCCCCACCTGTGGGGGAGACACTCCCAGGTAGAAAAGAATTAGGATACACATGGCCAAATGTCCATCATAAGGACCTGAGCACTTCACTCTGGCAGAAATCTGTGCTTCCAGAAACCACCTTTGATCTGCCTACAGGGAGCTCCATTGCAGGGTTGCCCCTAGGACCTACAAAAACCAAAATAAGTGAAAAATCGCTGGTCTGCATATTTGACATTGACCCTGTTTTTCTGCACACCAAATGTGTTTCTAGTAAAGATCTCAAAAGTACAGAGAAGTCAAGATTTTCCTTCTCTTTCTCAAATTCCAGAATAATGATTTATTTAGAGTTTAGACTATCATGGAGCCACTAAATATTTAATATCAGGCAAAAAGAAGAAACTCCAGAAACACTGTGGCTAAGATTTTTTTAAAAAGATACAACAGACAAAATTTCAAGACTTTTAACTTTTGTGAATTGGTCATTTCATGATACTTCAAGTTGTATAAGGTTATACTTGGTGAGCTACTTGAAATATGGAGAAAGCATGCTCATTTGGTTCAAGAATAATCTAGTGTAGACCAAAGAGTCAACAAACTACAAGTGCTTAGTTGGAAACAAGTTTAACTATGCAACATATGTATTTGCATACAACAAGTTAACAACTCCAATGCCTAAAATGAAAGTCTGAGAAAGAAAAGGCTTTAAGTAAACACTGTCTTGATAGTCCTCTATATTGTGAGCCACTCACAGAAAGAGACCATGTTCTATTCAGCTTAAATACTTAGTAAAAGGGAACATGATAGTATACAAAAATGTTTGCTGAATATTATGTCTAAGAGGAAAAGCTGAGTTTTGCCTATCTAGAAGTAGTAAAACCTTCCTAGAGAAAATCTGATTGGAGTTGTAAATTGCAGATTTTTGGAAACATATCAAAATTATAGTAATACCTTTTTGTCTTTTTATAACTGATGTTAAAAATACTTTAGTAAATCATACATTGTGTCATAGACTAACAGTCCAAAAATTAGAAATTCATGTCTTATTACATTAGAAGATGAGAGACAAAAGAATCAGAAGGAACAAATTTAATGTGAAGGAATGGAGGAAGAGAGACAGAGATGAGAGAAGGAGACAAATAATAAAATGCTAATAAGAAAATAAAAAGTGATGATCATTACACAGGAGCTGAAAAAGAAAATTAAACCAATTTTCAAATCTAGTTTTATCTATAGTATAAGTTTCTGGAATTATTGATAAATCTTTACTCATTCATTCTCTTAGCTTTACTGTCACTACTATGCAGATAACCTCCAAAACCCGACCACTCCCCTGAATAGCAAACAGTTTCTGGTTTTCAGCTCTCTCAGGTGCACTCACCAAAATTCCCACGAGTACTTTTCATAGCTCAACATGGCTAAAGCTGAACTCATCAGCTACTGCAACCCCACCTTGTTTTTTCCTTAGTAATGGCATCATTATTATTTCAGGCATATCAGGCTAGAGAATCAGGGTCATCTTCATCTTTTTCTCTTTTATCTTCACATTCAATTAGTTATGAAGTCCTGCTTCTTCTGCCACTACAAAGTTTTCCTTAATTGTCCCCCTCTGCAGCACCACTGCTGCCATAAGCATATTCTTTCTGTCCTCATGCCTTTGCATCTGGGCATTGTCAGTCTTGAAACACACCACAAAACCTTCATAGATTTATCCCCCTCCTACCCTGTGCTTCATTGTCAAGTGCTTAATGTTTATGTCTTGAATAAGTTCTGTATATTCACGTATTAATGCCGTTGCTTTCATTGTTCCTTCTCCTTGAAATGTTTTTCATGAACCAAAATCCTTCTGAATTGTAAAGTATTTTGTGATTCTAATAGTATAATCTATACCTTCTCTGCTTTCTTTAATATTCCAATATGTTTCTGTTAAAGCATTTTTCCACTCTGCTTTTATATTAAGGTTGCTTGTTAACATACCTATCTCTACCATTAGATAATACATAGCTTAAGGAAATTGATGGCATTTTTCATGTTTAAGTCTCACAAAGGCTCTTGGAAAGTGCCTGACTCATAGCAGGCATTCAAAAAAAATTGTTTGATTATACTTAACACTAAAATGATTTAAAACTAAAGACAACTAGAAATATAGGTCTAGTTGAAAAGTTGTTTTCATTTGGCAAAAGTAAGACATTCTAATACTGATGACACATATAGAGTTATTTGCAGTGACATTTATTTTTGAGTCTTAAAAACATGTAAAATTTTTCTATCAAAAACCTGAAATTTTATGTAAAAGCTACTTGTCTTCAATAGTCATAATGGCTGGTATTTATGGAGTACTTATCATGTGCCATGCACCTGCACTGAATTATTTGATCTTCAAAACCACCCCTTTTAACAGATTTTATAAATGCGGAAAACTTAATAGCTTTCCCAATGTCCTAAAGATCATAAGCAGCAACACAAGGATCTGTGTAAAAAAGGAGATATATATAGGTTTAGAAAAATCACATTATATTGTATTGATTTTGTTTCACTGAATTTGTTAAAGTAACTCATGTTACTATGGTACCTAACATTGATTTCTATTGCAAACTTGCTTAATGATTTCTTGCTCTTTTAAAATAATGACTTGTAAATCACATGTCCCACATATGTATTTAAAAAATGCTACTGCCATCCCATTTCAAAGTAAAAGTAATTTTGTAAATTTTACAACACATTACGATAATATTGTTTTTATGGAAATGTGTGATTCTGCAAATAATTTCCTCTCTTAGCTGAATTTCCTAGAGTTGAAAACATTATGTTGCTGGGGCATTTATTTGCATTCTACCGCTGCTCTTTCAGAGTAAAGTGCTACTTCTGGTAAAAAATGATTCCAAACCTTAAAATAAAATGAGACTATTATAAAATGCTTCCTTATCTCATAAAAACAATGCTCACCATTGACCCATATATAACTTTACATAAGTTGTATATTTGACTCAAGGAAAATATCTGTAGCAGAATATTAGGTATGACATTTTTCAAAGAAGGCCCAGAGAACTTCAAACCTTCCATCAGGCAATGGTGGAGGCATGAAAATGTTCAGACTTTCAGGCAAGGGGACTGGAAAGAAGAGAGAGAACTTATTTGTTTCTGAAATACCATGGCTTCAGCACAATCTAATATTTAAACTATGAGAGGGTAAGAGATGCAGCTGTATACACGTATATGAGATTATGATCCCTGACATAATGACCCTCACCAAGTGAAAACCTCAGGCATCTGATCATACTTCAGAGACATGACTCAGTTAAACAGAAGACCAGATGGAATCACAGCATCATCATGTCCAGATTCTGGTTTATTCTGGGCTTTTTCCTTTTCATAAATACCATTCTTTTATTCTTGTTCATGATTCCACTAACAAAAATAGTTTCTTGGCTTAAAGTAGATTTTTTTTTCCACACAGAAATAGCTAAAATCCACCAACGAGAAGTATTCGCATAGCTTTTACTTAACATTTCAATTGCACATCTTAAAAATAGAATGGCAAATATAAACATGAAGCCTTTCCTTTGTGTGTAGCATGGCCTTTTTGAGTAGGCGCCAAGAACTACTGGGAAATAACTCACTGAGATATACCTTACATTTGTACACTGGTTTACCATTTATCAAGTTCTTTCATGCCTATTTAGCTTTAGCTTCATAGCAACTCTACTAGAAGGAAGGCAATATTGCTATCACTTTATTTTGAAGAGAGGCAGAAATAAAGGCTTCAGACTTTTTTTCTTAGGGACCATAGCTAGCAAGTAGAAGACGCAGGATTAGAACCCATGTCTTCTGAAGCCTGAGTCAAGGTTCTTTACACAAACCAGCAATACTTTAGGGACAACAGGATGTATTTATCAAAATGGCATCCTTACCAGGGAAACATTAAGAAATATAGAACTCAAAACTGAGGCAAGGTCTAGTTAGAGGGGAATGGTCATATTATTTGTTGGGTATTTTTGACAGTGAGAAAGGTAATATTAATAATAATGTCAGATATGAGATATTTACCAAGATTGAACCAGGAAATGGTACACAAAGTTACCCTAAGTCAGAAAATTCCTGTGATTGAGGTCTCACAGGCAGGTCAAGGTATTTGAGGACAACATTCTCAAACTGAAGGAAGCCCAAAGCTACATGTTATAACTCGAGGTTGCTAGACGTCAGTAAGAAATAAGAAAGGACTGGGAAACTGTCAAGGGAGGGGAGGTGGGATTGGCAGTTGAGGGAAACTGCTAGGAAAGGGAAGGGCACACCGCATCAACAAGGATATCTGCATAATCAACGTTTGTATACCTAACCCTGAGTTGTACCCCACATCTTTATAATAATTTTTTTAAAAAAGAAAGAAGTGGTAAGGCATGGAAAAGATAGAGGTGGAAATACAATTGAGCAGTTTCTGGAGATACTGAGCAAATGAGATAGAGTATAATAATAACAAGTATAATAACATGAATGTCTACCATTTATTGAGTTTCTACTAATACTCTCAAAACTTATCCATCATCACCTTTATCTTACACAGGAGAGAACTAAAATTCATAGGGATTAAATTATTTACATTTTCTGAGAGAATGTATTCGAAGCCAGGTCAGTCTAAATCTTACAAAATATCTTACCCATGGAGGAGAATGACCAACACAAAACCACTACCAAATTTGACTTGGCTCATTTTAAAAAGACTTGAGAACAAGCTTTAGGAAGTACCACTGACCAAAAGATGTATAATGTGAGCTTCCAAAAGGAAAATTGTAAATGATTTTAACCCATCCAAAGTGTTTCAATTCATTAGAGTCTATAATTAAGTGTGTATATATATGTACATATAACTAATTGGACCTTTGGTGGATAACAGGGAACCAACTCATTATCTTGAAAACTGGTAAATAAAAAAAAAAAAAAATACTGTTTTTCCTATACAAACTGTCATTCAGTAACCAAATAGTAAATAAAGGAAAACATCTCTTTATAAATGTATTCCAAAAAATAAATAAAAATAAAATGTAGAATTTGAATATTCCCACATCCATGAATTAATGGATTCAAGTGCTGAGCATCAATAGCTGATGCATCAATACCATAAGAAGAAAAAAAATAAGGTTCACCCTCATACCAATTACAGTTATATCAAATAAATCAAACCTGAATCTGGTTGGTTTTTTAGATCTCCCTGCTCACAGGCAGGAAAATAGAAAGAAAATAAAAACATTGCAGTTCAGTAGACTGCACAGCAACAGAGCTTTAGCAAGTCACACAATTCCTTTTCTAGGAACTGAATTTCCCAGTCCCTCTTGTAGCCAGAGGTGGCAGTGTGACTGAGTTCCCATCAATGAAAGATGAACACATGTTCAGTGTTTTAAGGCCCATTCACTATTTTCCCTTTAGGCAAACTGGATCATAAAGGAGCCTATTACACAGCTCTGATCATGAAAGAGAGGGTATATCTTAGGGAATCTTATTTTAGGTAAAGACCAAAGATAAGTCACTGAAAAATCACATAGCATAAAGCCATCCTGAGTACCTGGACTACATATATTAGGACTGTAATGGTAAGAAATTAACTTCTATGTTCTTAAAATCAAACAAAAAACCAAAAATAAGTTATTATATGTGGTCTAGAAACCAGAAATTTGAGAGGTAGCTTGAGTGGCAGAACCAAAAACAAATGGAGGAAAGAGGTTACCAGCAAAGCTCAAACTGGGTCACCTGATGTCAAACAGAGCTCTCAAGGTGAAAACCACAGGAAGTGTTGCCAATTTAAATAGGCAATGTGCCACAGAGGTGAGATTTCAATGGAAAATTTTAGCTTTATCTCATATCTTTCCTCCATCTCAAGACTGATGAGATTTATTATAATTATGAGATCTACTTCCTAGAAGAAGTTGTCTCAATCTGTGATTCAGTATGACACTGTTTCTCCAAGGTCTGGGCCAAGAAAAGGAAAGTAATTCTAAGAATGAATGTGAGTGTACCCAAAAATGGAAAGGCTGAAAACTGGGGAAATGAAAAGTTGAATCTGGAAGATTCTGACCATGGTAGTGCATCTGAACCAAATAAAGAAAATAGTATGAGAAACTGTGCTAGTAAGTTTTAGATCAGCAGTGTAATTAGAACTAAGTTCGCCTAGACACACGTCTCTGTTGAAGACTTAAGTATGAAGTGGATTCTGTTGGCCTCTGTTCTTGAGTAAAGAAAGGCTAAACTCCAAATCCCTGTCCCAAGGTGCTGCAGGGCCACCACAAGGGTATCCATTGTAAAGGGCTAAAATGGAAAACAGACAAGTCATAACGAGTAGGATTGGGAGGCTACCCAGAGTTCTCAGGGGCTATCAGATGCAATGGGAGAATATCTGAGACACACAGGGATGGATAATAAGCAATTAATGGCACTAAAGCATTCTGATAAACAACCTTAAACTCCCTTAATTTTTACTAACTATGAGTTGTACACTTGAAGAAACTACAAATGTACTGTTTTACAGACAGTGGAGAAGAGGAATCATCAGAGGAACACCAGCAGGAAAGGACTTGATTCCAAGGATGTAGTCCCTAATGAGGAAAGCCACACTGCTCTCTACAATCTATGGTAAGTGAGACTTGGAAATTCAACTAGTGATACATTGTCTTGGCAGAATCTTTGACAAGGCCTAATTCTTCCCAAAGAATGATGATGTTTGTATTTTCTTAGACAGGTTTTGTCTTGAGAACAAAGTATAGGTTTTTGACAACCTCTGACTTTCACATTCACATATTCTTCACGTTTTGTGGTTCTTTCTCGTTACATTTATGTGGCCTTACACTTAAAGCCTCAAGTCCTCCTCAGAATGGCCCTTCCAAGCCTACAGAGAAGACCAGAACAAAGGGATATCTCAAATTTTTGAAGTAATGTTGCAGATGTTATTATTTATTATACTTCTCACTGATTGGGAGATGTTAATGTTAACTAAAACCTTATCATTCCTTTGCAATTGGCAATAATTTGTTGTCACCAGTGTCATGATTTGCCTGTATGAACTGGATGATAAACAGCCACATTTTGATTGCAATGATCATTATTGCTTCTTCATTAATTCAACAACCATATGGACCTTTGTGTTCCTATCTGGTGATGCCATCCCTTATCACTCTCTGTGGAGGAAAAAAAAAAAACTGATTTGTTTCACCTTCTCATAGTCAATAAACAATCAACTTTAATGTAAGCAACCAAACTTCATTCAATGAAGTGTGCTAAGATAGAACTGAAACAAAAAGTGTTAAGTTTTTATAGACCATTGTTGTGTTGATGAAATCTCATTCTTCCCACGGGTTGTTGTAGCCTCAATACCCTTTATCTAAGAACCTTTATTAGGATGTTCAGAGCAACATCATACCCTATAAAGGCTTCTTAAATTTACCTGTCTTATCCTGTGCCTGTAAGGTCAAGTGAATATATATGTGTTGTGTGTGGATATATGTGATTATACATGCATAGATAAATATATTAGTATGGATAGTTATATAGCACATGTGATAGGATAATTATTTTAAATGTGTAATATTCCCAGGTCTTCTAAAGGAAGTGATAGTCAAGGACTAACCTTTGTCAAACTAGGTGGTGAGTAGGAAAATGAAATTTGAAGAAGAAAAAAGAAAGCCAAATTTCACTTTCTAAATAAAGCCACATGTTAGGAGAGGAGATGTGAAGAGGAAGTTTAGGAGAAGAAAAAGATGAAGCTGATGTAGCTAACAGAAGAGGGCTAGCATGACAGACATCAGGATAGAGTTCTGGGGAAAGACAAGTTTGATAGCACAGTAACGTGACCATAGTTAACAATACCTTATTGTGTATTTCAAATAACTAGAGGAGTGTGTTTGGAACATTCCCAACACAAAGAAATGATAAATGTTTGAGGTGATGAATATCCCAATTACCGCAATTTGATCACTACACATTGTATGTTTGTATCAAAATATCACCTGTACCCCATAAATATGTAGAACTATTATGCATTCATAAAGATTAGAAGTATAATGCATAAATAAAAAAAGAAATGCCCCTTGGAGATCATGCCCACTCTGCAAGCTTTTCATCAAAACATTTCTTCTAACATATATAGAGCTCTTACTATGAAAAATAATGACAAATGAGTTTTTAGGATAGGTATTTTTTTAAAGTTTATGCAAATATAAATGCATACCTTTCACTAAAAGGAGAGTGGGTATTGACATGATGATATTAATTGATCTGTGGGGCTAGGTGTCTCACGCCTGTAATTCCAGCACTTTGGGAGATGGAAGTAGGAGGATCGCCTGAACCCATGGGTTCGAGACTAGCCTGGGCAACTAGGCGAGACCTTGTTTCTACAATAAGTCAAAAAAATTAGCTGAATGTGGTGGTGCATGCTTGTAATTCCAGCTACTTGGAAGACTGAAGTCACCTGAGCTCAGCAGATTGAGGCTGCGGTGGCCCCGAGCGTGCCACTGCACTCCAACCCTCCAACCTAAGTGACAGAGTGAGACTCTGACTCTCTCTCTCTCTCTCTGTGTGTGTATATATATATATATATTCACTGATCTTAGTAATAATTTATTGAACACTTGTATGTACCAGGCACTCTGCTTGATAGCAAGCATGTCTTTGAGCCCAATGACATAAACTTTATTTTACAGATGAGGAAGTGAAGTTAAGAAAAGTTAACTGATATGCCTATAGCTAGTAAGTGTGGGAGCTAGGATTTGAACCCAGGTCTATCTGATTCCAGATGGAAAGTTCTTAAGCACAATGCTACATTATTTTTAACTGACTGCATTGTGTGATGTAATCTACTGTTCTTGAATCTATCTGACTCTATTCACTTCAATCATACAACTTTATGGCAAAATATGAACTATTACCCATTTGGACTTGGCTAAATTTCCTTAGCATGGGGTGAAAGGAAATCTTGGTAATACTTCATAGATATCTATCAAATCTCTGAGTTTTCTCTCTTTTTGGAAATTGGAAGCATAAATTATTTGTTTAGTGTCTATTTATTTAGAGTTTCTGTTTAAACTACCACCCCTGCCAACCCATTTAAAAGTATAGTCCAAACCATATTATTTAGTCTTTAGATAGACATTGCAGGAATATACCGGAAAACATTGCATATCTAAGATATCAAATATTTGGATTCCATACGTCTGGCCTGGGGCCCAATAATTCTTTTAAAATAAAGAACTGAAGTGAATCTCTTACAGATTATCTCTTTTTCATCTTTGAAGGAATCATGCCTTATATAATTGTTAGAATAATTTTTTACTAATGTTGTGGTTTTGGTTAAATGGAAGTTTTGATTTGCAAAAATTATTTGGCAAACATTTAGCAAGAATGCTTAAATTGTAGAAAAATAAAAGAAAAAGATACAAATTCTATTGTCTATCGATAATTATTTATGAATATATGATATGACTTTTTTGTATTCTACATTTACAGTGTATTTTGTATTCTACCACTCGTATATTCTTTGGTATTATTTCCGGTCTTATGTTTCAAATGTTTATTTTTTTAAAAGATTCTCTTTTTAAAAAAGTATTATAGACTCTAAATCCATCCAAGTTGCTGGGAAGTTCATATGTTTGTCCTTCTTTATGGCTGCTTAATATTCCACCGTGTTTATATAACCCACTTTTTTTTTTTTTTTTTTTGAGTTGGATCTCACTCTGTCACCCAGACCGGAGTACAGTGGTCGCTCCCGGCCACTGCAGCCTTGACCTGCTGGGCTCCGGCGATCCTTTCGCTTCAGCCTTCCGACTAGCCGGAATTACAGGCATGCGCTACCATGCCCGGCTGATTTTTTTTATTTATTGTAGAGATGAGGGCTCACCAAGTTGCGCAGGCGGGTCTCGAACCCGCGGGCTCAGGCAATTCACTCACCTCAGCCTCCCAAAGCGCAGGATTACAGGCTGAGCCACCGAGCCCGGCTATAACCCACTTTTTAAATCCAGTTCCATTTCGAATGGCAGCCCAATTGGTTCCATGTTTTTGCTATTGTGAATAGTTCTGCAATAAACGTGTGTGCAGGTATCTTTTTTGTAGAATGATTTGAGTACCTCTGGATATATTCCCAGTAGGGGGATGCTGGGTCATATGGAAAGTCAATGTCTAGTTCTTTTCAAAATTGCCACATTGTTTTCTATAGAGGTTGAACTAGTTTTCATTACCACCAGCAGTGTAGAAGCATTCCCTTTTCTCGGCATCCTCACCAGTATCTGTTGTTTTTTGTCTTATTAATGATGGCAATTCTTACTGTGGTTAGGTGGTATCTCAGTGTGGTTTGTAAATCAAAAAGATTTAAACAGATTTTCTTAATGTTTTTTCTCTGATTTTTTTAGTCACTGAGAAATTCATACTAAAATACTCCCTTATGATCATGGGTTTGTAAATTTATTTATCCTTATATTTTACCTAATTATTTGCCTTCCATATTTTGAAACTACCATATTTAGGTGCTTACAGTTTAAAATTCTGATATCTTACTGGTGAAGTGAAAATTTGATCATTATTAATTGACCCTCTTCATCTCTGCTAATGCTTTTTGGTTTTCATTATATTTTGTCTGACATTAATAAAGATAAACCGACTTTATTTTGGTGAGAGTTTGTACAGGACATTTTTTCCATTTCTCTAAGATCAGTATTTCTCTATCCTTATGTTTTATATGTGTCGCTTTCAAATAACATTATTAACTTGAACCGTACAAAATTGAAATTCTAGTGGCCAAAATATAATCAACTATTGCTAATTTCATATGATTTAACCTAATATTTGTTTAGGTGATAGATACTTTTATCTTATTGAATCTCATGTCAACTCCATGAATTAGGCATGTGTATGCCCACTTTACAAATGAGTTCATATTCATCAGAGCTGAGATTTTTAACTCAAGTTATCTTATTCCAAAGTTCTCTCTCTCTTTCTCTAGCAGAATTTGGATATGCATATCTCATGACACAATGTTTAAATTATATTTTTACCTTATAATATTTAAGGTATGGAGTCATGAGAGTGTGTTTATCATTCACTTAAGTCCATTATGAAACACTTGGCATATTCTAACAGGTTATTGAAGAAAGTTTAAAGCAACAATATGTAAGGATGTAGATAGGGTAAAGAGAAGTCAACAGTTGATGCTTCTGGATTTAGGGAGCTAGCCACAGTGAATAGGAAACTATTGCCATCTCTTGCCTGAAAAACAAAAGGTAATTTGATCCATTCAACCAACACCACAGGCCAAATGAAGAAAGTTGTTTGTTTGTTTTTTTTTTTAATTTGGGGCCACCTACAGAACAAGAGAGACTGCATCTAACTTCCCCTGGACAAAAGGATTAGGAATTTGCCTTCTATCCCTATTTTGGCTTACAAAAATGGAAAAGGAAGAAAATAGCAGTAAGGGAACTCTATTGAAGTAGTCTGTATTCCCACCATTTACCCAGATGCGGAAGAGTATCCTCATTTGAGCTATAATACTAATACCATGAGCAAGAGGACCACAGCAACAAGAGGATGTGCGATGTACCCTAAAGAAGAATCCTAAATGAAACTCTTTAAAAATTCATATTCACATCTCAGGAAAAAGCCAGCTTTGAAATGCAGGTATGAACATTTGCCCTTTCTCACATTTCTTTTCCTGAGCACCAATGTAGGAAAAAAACGTAAACCCGGTGGGGGGGGGGTGAGGAACAAAATTAGAAAGGAGAAAAAAATGAAAGAACAGAACACACTCACACACTTTCACAGCGCAAACTCCTTAAATCATTAGGCAAGCACAATATGCAAAAAGAGGAAATGTGCTGATGGGACATGCAACAGAACTTATGCCATTTTAGAATTGTTTAATACCTTGAAGTTACAGAAACAACCTAAGAAAACTTTAAGAAAGTGTGATTTAATAGAACAAGGTTGAAAATAGCAACTGGAGAATAAATAAAATCTTTTCATGCATCCAATAATTTATTTAATAAAGCAGTTACTTATATTATCATCGAGCACTGACATGGATATGTTTGACAATGGAACTTCAAAAAGTTAACTGCAAATAGCTTCTGGCCTTTGTCAACTTTACAATACCAATAAGCTGGAATAAGAAAATTGACAGTATATTATGTTTAGTAGGAACTCATGTTTTATCATATATTGCAAGAATGTGCTTAAATATACCATACTGTTTATCATCAAATACAAATACACTAATATTTTAAACACAGAAATCTATCTTTGTTTGACTTCCTTTGGAAATATCAAAGTCACAGAGTCAGAAGAATAGATTTTAACTTGCTTTGAACTTCAACTTATGACTTGTTTTTATATCTTTCTCCTATACATTTTGAGTGAGTTTAGAAATAAGTATTTTTTTCTTGTTTTTCACTTGCTAAAATTATTTTATATATTCCCTTTTCAGTCTTCTGAAAGCTACACAAAAGAACAGAAATATATCCACCAACCTCCGTATCAAGTCACTAAGAATGGCTCAACGAGCAAAGAACCTTCTCTAAAAAAATGGTTTATCCCCCAAAAGTAAAAGTATACCTATTGCTTCCATTTGGGATTTGTATTGAACTGTTCATCTTCATCATCTAAGGATTATAATCATCTACTGTTTTGATTGAATAGATTTCAGCAGTAATATTGTAAGAATCAAGTCTGTACATTACTATATACCTCCTTATATCAAGATTTGTATTCTTTTTTGGGGAGCATTACTAGCTCAATGTCTCCCTTCATATTTTTTAGGAAGAGATTTTTTTTAAAGTTTGTGTAAAAATAGAAAGAAAATTATTTCTTCCTCCCCCAGATGAATGAATTTTTTCCCTGGGAGTTCACATTTTCAACTTTGTTTTTGGTCTTCTTGACTACAGTTGACCCAGTTGGACACTGTTTCCTTAAAATCTTCCTTATTTTCCTAAAACTTGATATTCCTATTTCCTCAGCCACAGTTTCACTCTTCCCAATCACCTCCCTCTCTCTTCCTGACCTTACTGCGAGGCCAACCAAAGCTTACTTTGCTGTTTTGTTCTCCCCTTCCTATATACTTTCTACACTTACCCATTTCAGCTGTCGTATTTATACTGGTAATTCCCTTAATTTACAAGTTGTATCTTACCTTTTCATTTTCCCCATCATTTTTCTCAGAGTGCATGTCCCTTTGGAGTCTGTGACATCAAAATGTGAATAAGTCTTAAACCCAGTCAAATCTCCCTAATCCTTAACTAGCACCCTGGATCTGCCCATGGTCAACCAGTCTCCACATGTTGACCCTGTCCCACCTCATGCATTTGTACTTCCTTCATCTCTCTAAATTCCTCTCAAGAGTTGGCCAGCTCCCAGCTATATCCTAAATCTCTAGCTTCTTAGCCTGTCATTTTAAGCTGTACACACCTGCCAGGATCATCGCTTTTAAACATTGCTTTTATCATGTCAGTTTCCTAGACTCACTTTCTCTTGCCTGTGACATCTCATCTAAATTTCTGAGTCTGGCATCTAAGGCCCTTCATCAGTAGGGTCCACAATTCCCATATTTGCTAACCAAATAACTCATTGCTGTTTAATATACCCTTGCTCTAGCTAAATCAAGTAAACCATCACCTCCCACATATATCTTAATCTTCTCCTTTACGTACTTTTATCTCAACCTCAAATTCCCTCCTTTGTCTTTTCTTCAGGCCCATGCTTATTACTGGCCATGCTTATTACTTCTATCTTTGGCCATATAATGACTGTAGGGGTGTCCATCCCGAGAGGACAAAATGTCGTCTATTTCTATTCTAGCCTATTTTTGGAGTTTTCTTGACGGTCTCGTGCTTAGCAATCATCAAAGATAGCTTTTTTTATGTTGCTGAAAATGCTACATCATTAATCAAATACATTGTCAGTCTAAATGTAAGCAAAGTATGTATAACTTCAGATGAATGGAGGAACCTGTAAAATGCCTAATTTATTAATGAATTCAGCAAACATCTATTGGGCATCTGCCATATGACTGAAACTATGCCAGCAGCTAGGAATAAAAAGAGATATTTTTAAAACCTCTTAAAATCAAAATATGCTCAATAGTTTGAAAGGTTCACCTTAAAAATTATTTTCTCATCCGTTAGCAGGCAGTAATCATTTTTTGGAAACTTGGTTGGCATTGGGTCATTTAAGTAAGAACCCTTTAATCTAGGAGGAATTATCTGACATTTAGAAGAATTAATTCACTTAACAAATATTTATTAAACACCTACTAGGTTCTGAATTCATGAACAAATGAGCTCTATAATGAGGATGTTTTTAAAATCTTATTGTATTCTTAACTAGATGCAGAAGAAATACATTTTACATTTTAAAAATGTTAACAAAGGACATTAAAACCTGGAGTGCTTGCTTGCAGAAGAATTAAAAACTACTCTGCATATTTAGTAATATTGCAATTAAAACTTCAAAAATCATCTCTATAATAACAAGCTTACAAATATCAATGATTCTATTCTCAAAAGCAGACCACTCTCCACCCCCATAGCTTAAAGTTCTCTGCAAACATAAGTGTGGTTTTCTTAACTTCTAAAAGAGAAAAAAAAACTGAAAGCAAGAACACAATATTTGTTGCATACAGTTGGGCTGTTTACATAATTAAAATTTCAACTAATTATCATGAAAAGAAATCCTTTGGGTTCTAAAATGTTTTTAAAAATAAGGATATCATAATTCCTCAGTATAACTTATTATAAATTAATTGCCCTTGTAAGAGTCTGAACTTTTTTCTTCATACTTTTTTGGTACAGAACTATTTTTTTTACATTATTCCTTTTTCTGCTTTACTATGAAGCCTCCTAACAGCAATACATGTGGAGAGCCAAGAAACCATGAACTCTACATGCACCCCAAAATCTTCATCCCCCTTCAGGATCAGTGACCCTGATGGCTCCAGCTGCTGTCTGTTCGTGTAGTGTCTCATTTATGTTACATAATACGTATAATAAACACTCTTTTCTCATTTCTCAATATCTATGAATTGGAAAGAAACTAATAAAAAGTCTTTGTGCAATGAAAACTGTTAAAAGGTAGTCTCATATTAGAGAAGTTCTTCTCATTAATGACCTTGTCTCTGACATAGGTCTTTCTAAGGAATTGCTCTGATATCATGAGTAAACATTACAGATGCTTCATAAACTACATGTTTGCAGGATTCATATATCTAAAGCCTCAAGAAAGAGTCTAGCTGCCTGTTTGAAATTGTGAGCAAGTCACAAAATCAAGGGTTGATACCTGTTGTGTTGGGTTTGAAATATGTGTAATATTGGGAGATACTTTACAAAGAAGTTAAAAAAAAAGCAAAGATGAAATCAATATGAAAGTGGCTATTTATTTAGAATGAGAAAATAAATCAGCACAAAGCATTGCAGATTGAGGTCCTTTTATCTGGAGGTCTCTTGGGCCATTGGCCAGAAATACCAACAAAGAATTACTTCCTAATGGCATCCTGGCCTCTCCACACTCCACATAAAAGTCACAATAATTCCCAGAAATCCTCAGCACTCACCAGGTGAGGTATCCTAAAGATTTAACTTATAAGCTGCATAATCAACTTACTTCTGTATAGTTAAAAACAAATGAACAAACCTTAATTTTTTTTAAACAGTTTCTTCTGTCCTAGTCTTGACCTTCTCCTGTTAAGCTTCTGGTCTTTTCTGGGTTTCCTTGATGTGACCATCAAACAAGGCAATATTTAGGGATAATGCATGGTATCTAGGCCTATTGGATACATGTCTCCATAAAGCCACCACTTCTCCCTCTATGCCTCAACGTGCAGAAGGTGTCAGCATGACAGCTACGCAGCCTACATTTTTGCTCTTATAGATTCTGCCCATGTTTTTAAGGCTAGCATCCAAATGTTTCAACTCTTTGACTTCTTTATTTTCTTGAGCTTCTCCATGCCACCATCAGCATGACATGCAGGGCCACATCCCCACAGATTAGGCAAACTGAGGGAGCTAAGTCTTGGACAGGTCCTCCTGCTCCTGGGAGCCCCAGTGATATAGCTGCCAATTACAGCCAGCTGGACATCTGCTGAATCCAAAAAAAAAAAAAATTTTTCTAAAGATATTTTAGGAAGTAAAGTAAAATAAAACAACATTTTC
Source organism: Carlito syrichta (assembly GCF_000164805.1). Lineage (NCBI taxonomy): Eukaryota > Metazoa > Chordata > Mammalia > Primates > Tarsiidae > Carlito > Carlito syrichta. The sequence continues at coordinate 1,158,539 of NW_007251208.1, read as the reverse complement.
TATGTCCTCTATCTAGAGGATGACAGGGCATCTTGTCAAATAGTGCAGTTTCACACAATACTGCATTGCTTTTCTCTAGTATCTACAATTTAACAAAATGGTTTAGAGCAAACATTTGTGTTCTGGTCATAAATAGCACATTTAAGCATACTATTCCTCACGGCATCTTGAGATTCAGGAAGTGATATATAGTCATTCTAGGCTGCTAGTAGGGATTATCTCATGAGGACAATGAAAATAATTTTTTTTTGATATGTCATACGAGGCTTTAGGGACACTAACTGGAACAGATCCTGAAATTGGGAGTTGTCTAAATCCTATGTGCCTATTTCTAGCTCTTGAAAGTATTGCAGTTACTCTAAACAGATCTACTGAAACTCATTAAGAAATTTCTGGGTCCTTTGATTATGGTTTTTTAAAAACGTTTTTGTGCTATTCTTTTAAGCAAACTGTTGGCTTGCATTAACTTCAGCAAATTTTTTAAAAATCCAGTTATATTTGTTAAAGGTCAAACTGTGAGGCTTGAATCACTGATAAGGAAATTGTTTAATGAGTAAAAAAATTTTTTTCTCCTATGCAAATATATTGTTAATTATTTAGCAGCTAAACTAACCTCTCAAGAAAACAACACTCACTTTGGACGGTAGAATCTTATATATTTTTTCTTTTCCCTTTTTCTTTTAAAGTTGTAAGTTACACTTCAGGATTAGGTATACAAATTGTCATTGTGTAGGTAAAGCTTGGGCAATGGACAACTTCTTCCCAATGTATGGTAGATAGTAGGAACTTGTACATAGTAGCTGATCATATACTCACTATTGTTATTTCTTTGAATCACTTTTTGAATGGACCCCTTATATATAAAACAGTCATTTTAGTAGTGTATATAGGATACTAATAGCTAATATCTTCTAAGCATATATTGTTATTAGATAAACGAAATATTTTTTCCAAGGGGAGCATTTGCATTGATATTGAAAGCACGATAATAAATCTGTCCTTTGAGAAAATAGCCCAGGGTTTTTCCCTTTGAGAGCCAGCCTTTAGACCAGCATTTTTTTTCTTTAATGTGGGGTACAATTCAGGGTTAAGTATACAAATGTTCATTATGCAGGTAGCAGGTACCATTGTTGAAGAGCTGTGCCTCCCACCTCCCACAGAAGACACCCACTGCTGTCAATCCCACTCCCCACCCTCCAAAAATTTCCCATTACTGATGATCCTTTTCTTATAGTATCATGATAATTGTTCAAGGTCCACTTATGAGTGAGAATATGTGATACTCGGTTCTTTGTTTCTGTGATAGATCATTCAGTATTACAGGCTCTAAGTCCATTCAAGTTGCTATGAAGTTCATAATTTTATCCTTCTTTATGACTGCATAATATTCCATCATGTATATGTACCACATTTTTTTTAATCCAATCTTCTTTCTATGGGCAGCATGGTTGGTTCCATGTTTTTGCTATTGTGAGCAACACTGCAATAAACATGCATGTGCGGGTATCTTTTTCATAGAATGATTTGAGTGCCTCCGGGTATATTCCCCAAAGGGGGATTGCGGGGTCATATGGAAGATCGATTTTTAGACCTTTAGGAATTGCCAAACTGTTTTCCACAGAGATTGGACTAGTTTACGCTCCTACCAACAGTATAGAAGTCTACCCTTTTCGCTGCATCCTCTCCAGCATCTGTTGTTTTTTGAGTTATTGATGATGGTCATCCTGACTGGAGTTAAGTGGTATCTCAGTGTAGTTTTAATTTGCATTTCTTTGATGATTATTAAGGCTGAGCATTTTTTCCTTTATCTGTTGGCTGCTCGTATGTCTTCTTTTGAGAAGTGCCACTTTGTATTGGGGCTTTTTGTCTTTTTCTTTTCAGCACGTTTGAATTCCTTCCTTCAGATTTCTCTGAACTCCTTTTCTGTGTTATTTTTCCTCCACTTCTAGCAAGAGAGAGTTCTGTTTTTAAAATCATATTTGATTATATTGAGCCCACCCAGACAATCCCGAATAATCTACATATCTCGAGGTCCATACCCCATAATCTGTAAAGTCCTTCTTTGACATGTAAGATATATGAACAGGTCCCAGGAATCAACGTGTGAACATCTTTGGAGAGACATTATTCTAATTATTCTTGAGTGCTGTGGAAGAATGCCTGCATCAGTCAAAAAATGTTAAGGCTCTTCATTAATATGTAAAGAAGTTTTTTCTTGTAAGAGTAAAGGTATAATGGGAAATTGAAGGCTTGATTGTTCCTCACAGTACCTTCATTGATTATTACTTGCCTCAATTTCCCCATTAGTATCTTAGTTATAATGAGACAATACTTTTTCTAATAATCTTTCTGTTTATTTTATGTTTAAATATCTTTTTCATGTGACTCCCTTCTTTAGTGTTTAATTACTGAGATAGGAGCGTCTAGTTGTTTTATCTGTAAGAGCATCAATTTGTTTGGATACTTATTTTGTGTTCAAATGCTTTTTCAAAGTATTTAGCAAGCTGCTGAGTATCTGACAATGGGGCTGTTTTCCATTCCAGGCTTTGCTTGCATATTAAATCCCTTATTTCTCTCTTAAGGTAATTTATAAAAAGTAAAGAGAGGGCTCACGTTATACCTGTTTGAGAAACCACTCTTGAATGCTGTGAAAGGGTGTTTAAGAGTCTGTCTCTAAAGTCTCTGAACTCATTCTTCCTTTGCTTGCAGGACTGAATTAGAGTTTGTTCATTCTCACTGTCAAGATTTTAGAGACAATCCCCTAGAGACCTTTAACTTCTATAAAGTCCTCTAATTCCTCTGGTTTTCTATAAAATTTGAGATCTTTTAGGTATCATCAGGATCTTTCCATTTTGCCTTTTCCACCCAAACATTTGCAACCAATGTTCTCACTATCATATAATCGAATCAGAGTATATCTAAGACCCTTGAATTGTACAGTCCTAAAACAATTCTAAATTTCTCTGCACATTTTTCTATCCTACATGGGTTTTGGGAAGTCTTTGACAATTGCTCTCAACTCAAAGAGAGATAAAAGCTTAAAATCAACCTTGAAATATTTTCCTATTCTGAGAGCTGTTTACCTTTAAGAAATAACCAGGTTTAGGATATGTGTCTTCTGCCTAAACAGGGAGAAAAATGGGAAGATCAGTGTGAATTTTGATTTGGAGGGAAATAAGCAAGAAAAAAAATTTTTTACGATCTCTTTTTCCTTGGTCAACTAATCTCTTATGGAAGCAAATATGGAATATGACTTTCTCTTGGATGAATTTTTATACCAATCAAAATTAAATATTTGGGATTTTATTCCTTTTTTGTTTTAAGTTGCCTCTTAGATAAACAATTTTGATCATATCAAAACTTCCCTTTTTATGTACTTGTTGGCCATTTGCATGTCTTCTTTGGAGAAATGTCCATTTCAGTTATTTGTTTACTTCTTAATAGGGTAATTTTATTTTTTTTTCTATTGGTTGTAGGAGTTCTTATATATTTTGAGTAATAGCCTCTTATCAGGTATATTGTTTGCAAATATTTTCTCCCATTCTGTACATTGTCTTTTGATTATTTCTTTTGTAGTTTCCTTTTGTTGCTTTTTAGTTTGACGTAGTCACACTTGTTTATTTTATTTTAGTTTTTTGTTACCTGTGTTTTTGGCATCATGTCCAAGAAGTCACTCCCATGAACAATGTCAGGAAGCTTGTCTCTTGTGTTTTCTTTGTGGAGTTTTATTGTTCTATGATTTACACAGAAGTCTTTAATTCATTCTGAGTTTAGTTTTATAAGGGGGTTCAATTTCATTATTTTGATGTATATGTCTGATTTTCTCAACACAATTTGTGTAAAAGTCTATTCTTTCTTCATTGTGTTTTCTTGGCACCCTTGTGGAAGATCAGTTTATGGTATATGCATGAGTTTATGCATCAGTTTATGGTATATTTCTGGGCTTTATTGTGTTCCATTGGTCTACTTGTCTGTTAACAACACTGCGTATACACTTAAAAATTTAAGAGGTAAACCTCGTGTTAAGTGTTCTTATGACAATAAAAAAAACACTGACTTTACAAGCTAGTTGTAGGAGTTAAAATGAAGTATAAGTACAGTTCCTGGCATTTAATATCTCTACAATAAATATTATATTCTGATTAGAAAAGAAAACCTTGAGGTGACTTTTGTAATTCTAAATCGTCCTTCATGAAATCGAAACCATTTATGAAGGCAGTTACCTAAATTTGGGTGATATTATAGATACATGCAAGAAGCTAGATTCTGGCCAAGAAGGAAGTAGAGTAAGGTTTAAATAATTTTTGTCACAGTAAAGTTTGGTGATAGTTGGCTGTTAATATTCCTTGTTCACCTTGTGTCTTGGGACTCAGCCTGAAGACTAGACCATCTCCAATGATTAACTTGACTAACTTAAAATTTCCAGGAGGTGAAGAGATTTGAAAGAGATCTTTACCAGAACCAGATGAAAGAAGACTAAGAAGATTTTTCATGTAGTTTTAATAAGTAACCTGTCACCTGGCGCAAATTTTGTCTGACAGAAGCCAGCCTGAATACAAACCTGAATCTCTCAGTCTGCAGAGCTACACTTGCCTTCCTCCCCCATGAACTGCACATTTATACACATGCACCAAAAAATGACAAGGACAGAAACTAATTTAGTGTTATTATTTGCAGGGCAGATCCAGCAAGAAAGTTTTTGGATATGATTAAATAATCAAAGCGTTATCTAAAAAAGACATTATTTCTAGAAGATAAAATTTTTTAAAAAATTTGAGAAGCTAAAATAAAATAAAATTAAAAAATAGACGCAATGCAAGACCCTTGAGTCAAAAGTTCAAGGGGCCCCAGACGAGCACAATATTTTCTGACTGAGGGTCTTGGGCTAAAGTAGCATGATCAGATTCCAGTGAACCTCCAAGATTGCCAAAGGCTAGTTCATCATAAATATTCACCAAAATAACCGTTGATGAGACAAAGCTGAGTTTATTCCTCACAACATAAAAACCAAACAAACAAAAATATTATTTTGGCAATGTGTATTAGCATTTTAATTGTAGGGAAAAATTGGAAAATTTATGAGATTTTGAGGTTGGTTTAAGATGGTCCTTCAATGTAGGGTATCTGATTGAAATTGTGTAAGGATCATGAGATAGTTTAGAATTGGTGAACACAGAAAGATGAGGTTTTTTTAGAGAAAGATTTCAAAGGTTCTTGAAGATTAAGTTGAACAGTCTTATGTTTATCTAAATAAAATATTTTTCCAGGAAGTTCCTAGAGCAAACAATAGTTATTTGCAACTTCTATTTTCATGGGCAAGAGTTTATGAAAATAATAAAGTCATATTAACAAAAATAGTGAAAAATTACAATTATGTTAGTGAAGGCAGCTAAATAATAAAGCTACATTAGTGTAGATGGTATGCTAAGTGGAAATAGAAGCTTTCAGCTATAACTTTTTCTTCCTCCCACAAACAAATCTGGTTTCTAGCATTCCCAAGAGCTTTTTAGAGTGTGAGGACATGTGCCTGTCAGTAACTAATGTATGTTAATAGGAACCTACAAAGATGATCACCTCTCGTCTAAAACTCTGTAATAACCTCTTAACTGGGCCCTTCCTTCCACTCTTTTTTTCCAGGATATTCTCCATATAGTAGCCAGAGCAAGACTTTGAAAATGTAAATTTAGACACTTCAATGTATTTCCATCTCTGATATATGAAAAACCAAATCCTTATCAACACCTACAAAGTCAACTGGTACCACTTTTAGAACCACGCCTGAAATATGTGCTTTAGGAAACCCTGTATTGGCTTATGTCCAGCTGTACTAGCTACCTCCCATCCTCACCCATTACACCACCAGATGAGAAGTCTACATGTCAAAGGAATGTCCACAACTGGAGCCAAGGCTCACTTAGAGATCATGTCCTTGTTTTCCAGGGGCCCCAAATTCCCTATCCAGCTGTCTGCAAGCCTGCCTTAAAAAGTTGCAATCTCTTCTTCCTTTTGATTCATCTTTCTAGGGGTTGCCTCACTGTAAATGTGCACACCTAAGCCAAGAAGAATCCCAGAAGCAGCCGTTTGCAGGGGTGAGACTGGAGCTGATGAATGATGTGGGCGGTCTAGGATGTCCACTCCTATGTATAATCTCTAAAGTTATAGGGTAGAGCTGAAGGTAGAAAGAGAAACAGGAAAACCAAGGATGAGAAGCCAACTGAGAAGTTAGAGGTCTAGATTATAGTTTTCTGAGTTATATTAATAACTTTGCGATTATTATAACTTAGAACTATTTTATTATAGTTCCCCTATCATTGCCTTGGTCCACAGTTCAGCCATTATTGTTCCCTATTTCATAAGAAAACACACTTAAACCAAGCCCCAACTTGCTTCAAGAGTGCAGAAGGATCCTTTATGTGCTGCAGTATATCAGGTACTTAGGTATGTGCCTGTAGGATTTATTTCCCAACTCCAGATAAGTTTAGACTTGCACCATGGATTCTAAAGTAGAAATCACCCTAGTTTTCTTGCAACAGTCTGCACATTGATTGTATCTCATCTGAACTGTGACTCATCAGTCACTGAAAAACAAACAGTTGCTCAGGAATTCTGGGCAGATAATTGAAAGGATCCATCCTTACCCCTCATACATTTCTGTTCCAAAGTGCAATCATTGTAAATGCAAGATGTTTGCAATAGCAAAATCTAAGCCTAGTGCTTGTGCAGATGATACTTCTGGGCAAGGCAAGTTTCAGGATAAATCTAATGCATTGATCTTTCAAAAAATCAGTAATTTCTGCCACATCCACTCATTTCTAAATGTACAGAAGTCTTTTTTATAAAATGAACAAACCATCTACATGACTAGAAATTATGACCTTTCCCCGCTCTAGTCAGTAAGTAGGAGAACAGGGATCCTGTCTGTTTATACTCTATTTGGTACATAGAAGGCACTCAATAAATACTACCTGTTTGAAGTAATGAAAAAAAAAAAAGAATGAACAAAGTCTTTGCTAGCAGATCTCATATAAGAACAAAAACATGTATCATAATTAAAATATGCCAAAAATAAACTTTCTGGTATTTCTAATCGGTAGCCACAAATCTAGAAAGAGCAACATGATACCTGCTAGGTTTCTACATATTTAACCATCTCAGCCTTCTTATTTAAATTCCGCATGGCACCTTATCTATACTGTAAAGCCTATGAAATGAGAATCATAAAACCAGTGTATCCATAAACCAACAGAGATCTCCTAAGGCTCTACCTGTAAAAAGATAGCATTTGGGTCAGGGAAGGTACAGTACTCTCTTATTTCACATTGTAATTGATTTCTGAATAGCTAGTTTCAGATAGTCTCTAACTATAAATAATTTATATATCCACGTTGAAACAAATATGTCTGAAGTTTCTCTTGCAAACTTCATCACAGTCCAGGATAACCCAAGCTTTGGACATCTTCTGTTACCCACTATCCAATGAACTTTGACCAGCATTTCCCCAAAGTGTGATCTCGAGGGTACTCATCCAAGCAGATATTCCTGTGGGGGTAGAAGGAATAGAAGGGAGCTCTCTTAGAAAATGACTATGCACATTAGTCTATTTAGCGTTCTGGTTCTGAGAAGTCCTGCAGTTAAAAGAAGTTTCATTTTAAGACTGGCATTTCCCGCTCAAAATGAAAAATTTCTTTTAAATTAAAGTATGCATGAACCTATCTTGGAAACCTCTTCAGGAAACACTAGCACGGATATCTCCAAACCTTATTTGGTTAAACCTTATGACAAACAAGTCATTTTTTTTTTAAGTGCTTGCCTCAGGAATTTGGAGCTATTTTGTTTATTTGCAATGTATGTCATATATCCTAGAAGTTTTAAATCCTCTCTCTATGGACCAGTTGTGAATCTTATAGGGCCCTAGCTCTATAGTCAAACAAATGTAAAATACCCAGAATCACACTGTGAGATTATAGCTAAATATAATCCCAAGCACACAAAAAACACCATCAAATGAAGAACAGGAATTCCTGGGAATTTTCAGGGAAACCCAGGAAAATGCAAATGAGCTTGCTTCCTCCTCAAGGGAAATGACTTGAATATCCAGTCAAAGTGAGTGTGGAGATAAAGGAAAATGTAGCGAGCCCTTGGGCTGCAGATGTGAATGTAGCCAGTGAGCTGCCTGTATTAACTGCCGACAGTGAATGAATCTATAATTCTGTCTCCTCAGGAAAATCACTATATAAACTAGTTTATGATTTTCTTTCTCCGATCTTCATTGCAGCTGGTGATTGTTGAAAATGATGATCTCAGAGTCGTCTGTTCCTGCCAGAGAGCTTGCACACAGAGAGATGCCTTTGTGAAGCTGGCCATAGAAACCTGCATAAAATTGGCCTTCTTTCCTTAATAGAACCACAGGAACAAAGATGAGTTTGTTGCTGACTCAGAGCTGAAAGCTTTGTTTTGTAAAGCTCTCTGAATGTATTGCTCTCTGCCAAAGGAAAAGGGCTCCTTCTTAAAAAAAAAAAAAAAAAAAAAAGGAGGAAGAACAGTAAGCGGAAATCAGACAACAAATCAAAGTGCACACCCTTCGGGTAGATATTTGTGACTAAAGTGGCCTGAAACTTTTTTTTCTTTTTGGTGAATACTGGTCACATTTCACAAGCTGAATAAAAATGAAAGGAAAAGGAACTTTAATTAATGGGATGCCTTTTGATTTGCAGAGCAAAACTGCCACAGCAGATGTACCAGCAAAGAGGATTAGATTGTTCCTTCTATGAGGCACTGAAATTTTCTTTTTCCCCTTGTAGTAACCCCATTGAAGAGAGGCTGTCTTTAGTGTCTAAGATTCAGCACTGCAAAGAAACTGTTGTACTTGTGCACAATGGGCCACTCTCACAAGACCAGACAGAATATGTGAGGAGAGAACTAATATCCCTTTAAATCTGGGCAAGACAGTTTTAATTTTACTATTTTTAAGAGGCTAACTTAAAAAAGAAATTTGTGATGCATTCAGAGTTGATAAAATATGCATTAAAATGAACCTTAAAACATTCATGAAAAAAGTTCATCATTTTGAAAATTCAAATTGAATCAAGAAGGTATCTCGGCTATTTTTCTTTTGTTTTAATTCAATCAATCCAGGTTGCTTTTTTATTTTTGTAGGTATTTGTTTGTTTGTTTTTGAGTATTATTGAGCTCCTCATCCAAAAAGATAGTCATTCAAAGGAAAAATTACTACAATGTTAACTTTAATTGCCATCTGAGAACTCAAAATGATTAGGAAATTATCCAGATAATAAATGTTGTGCTTAAGTGAGTCTTGAGTGAGGGAAGGAATAACACACTGTTTTTCTTATCCTTAATATGATTGTGGGAGGAAAAAGAGAATTGAAGTATATTTATTCTTAATGTTTAGTTCCAGGTCATTTTGTATTTCTGCAATTCTGGGGGAAAAAGCACAAACAGCAGAATGCTACTCAGCTGGGGACTGATTCTACTGAAAATAGCCGTGGATCTCTGTATAACTCAGGTTGTGGAAAACCATGAATGCTGGCACCACCACAGGCTCACTTATTCAAGAGAAGAGTGATGTCAACCCACTGCGGAAGTGAAAGGAATAATCCTCTCTCTCCTCATCCTTCTCACTACAGCTCCTTAGTGATGAGTTGCAAATCTGCCCTCCGGTAGAGAAAAGTATTTATGCAAATGATTTTTCTCTGCACTCAACTAACTCTGGGGTCTGTCTATCCTTTTTGTTACTGTGAGACTTTGTCTTCTGACAACAAAGAAAGATGGAGTTCACACACACACACACATACACACACACACACACACACACACACACACACACAGGCAAATGAGTCTGGCTCCCCCACCCTCATTTTAATAGCAAAACTGTATTTATTAGTGGCTATCACTCTGTAAGACAAAAGTAATGCTAATGTGAAAAATGTTTTTCATGTTATGGTGGTCTACGTGATTTTCAAGTAGCATCTACTTTGATGGACAAAAGTACAGGTTGATTAGACAGCTGATTAAGGATGACTTACCTGCCTCCTCAGTCTCCTGGACCTCTAAAAGACTGGCCGGCTTTCACATTCTATAGATGGAGAAAGTTCTCAGAGTTTTATTGTCATATCTTAATAAGTGTGCAGTACTTTGTTGGTTTTCTCTTTTCTTCATTTAGACCAGTTCTGTCATCAGGATAGAACACTACCACTTCAGGCCCAGTCTAATCATGACCAGTAGACACATTTATATAGACAGCACACACTCATAAGAGGCTGGTAGGGGCCCTGCACACATAACAGACCGGGTGCCAGCAGTCTAGATATCTTTAAAAGGCATTGTCAACACCAGCTAATTTTAAGATGAAATTTAGACTCATGGATCATGGCCCCAACACTGAACAAATTGTATTTTCACATAGGAGCATTATAAAATTCTAATGGCCTGAAAAGTATCATTGATCCCTTTCTTCTACAGAATGACACGAAAACACAGTGGACAAAGAAAAGAACACGATGTTAAGAAACATGTACAAACTGTACAGTACTCCTCTTAATTCCATCCTCAGTAGAGCCCTAAAACAGCTGTAAGTATTCCTTTGCTTAACCACTTGATGTGTAAAATTATAGCCTTTTATTAACTATCCTAAATTCTCTCTATCTTCATTCTACACCATCCCAGTTCCTCTGACCTTTTCTTAAAGTTCCTATTTTCTAGCCTTCTTTATTTCCTTGTGCCCAAAAACTAGACTCCCTACAAATTTTTTATTTATCCAAATTTTGCCATCATTTCTAGGAGTATGGTGTATAAATACAACCATTTCTTTTCCAGGATACCAAAACCTCTTATCAAACCTTCCATTCTTCAGTTGAACAAATTAGTGCATACTGTGAAAGTACTAACCACACTGTAGAAGATGCTGTTAGGAGAAATAAAACCTTGAAAATGAAGATTCTATGTCCAGGAAGCTTATAATCAATCTGCTTGCGGATACAGATATATAGCCAAGGTAGAACGAAATAACTGTTCAGGAAATATGCTATGGGGTGGGGGTGGGGGACAAAAGAATGAGTATTGCAATCAGACTGAGGGGCAGTAAGATAGGGGTCAGGGAACACTGTCTATGGATAGCTAGCATTTGAGCCCAGATTGATAATGGCGTATGACTTTAGTCAGGTAAGGAGAGATCTCTAAAGGAAGGCATGATGGGTAAAGATCAGCATTCTAACATTTCACGATGCTATGCTACACTTGTTATGCAATCACAATTTCTCAGCAGGAAAACGGGTAGAAGCTTCCACTTACATTGTGACTTGCCTGAAGCAAACGGGTCTTTCACTTTCTCTGCTCACGGATGATGAAGCCAGTAAAGTCTGCCTCAATTCTACAGGCTGGAAATGTGCCTATACTGATGTTCTTCTTGACCTCTCTCCTTTCCCATGTATGAAAGGTCTGGTAGATAAACCTGTTTAGAAATTTTGACATGGTGATATAAAGAGCTGACTATTTAGAAAGCTTAGATTGTCCCACATGAATAGAATAGAGCTGTTGAAAAATCAGACACAGCAATTAAAATTGTACCTACCTGTTCACTTCTCAGGTACCCTATCCTGTGACCACATTTCCCAAGGGTGTTGGGGAAATGTGACTGAATCATATTTTCCATTATTCATTTCCCTCTGATTTCCACATACTGTTTCCTGTGTCTTGAAAGCCCTCCTGCATTCTCCAATTCTTCAACAGCTGCTTTTCCCCTTTAATTTGTTGAACTCCCTTATAATCCATCTGCAAATGACATGCTCTCTGGGGTGTCTGTCTAAAACCACTGGATTCTTAAGTGTCTTTGCAAGTTTTGTTCTCCAAGTGTCTTTAGACTCTCATTCTACTTTAAGAAAACTGTAATTTCTAGGAAGCATTTATAGTGTCTTTATATGTATGGTTTATGAAAGAAATGAAACTCAGAATTCTAATCATTAGATCTCTACTTAAGGAAATACATGGAACATGAAAATTGACCAACAAATGTATATTTGTATAAGTTAAGGTTTTATGTATATATGTAAATTCATGCATACATACATATAAATCACTATAATAATAATCTACTTATATGAATTCATTTTGATAATCATTCTTCTATCAGTCCTAATCTAACGAATAAATGTGTTTCTGTTATATCTCCATTATAGTATTTGTATCACAAATAGCCCTTATTTATGTATCTGACTCCCTATTTTAGGAACAAACTATGCCTTGTTCATTTTTGGAACTTCAATACCCATTGTGTTCCATAAACTTTTAAAACTAAAGATCACATATTATCTCAGTTGATTTTCACAACTGGTTAAATAGGTAATGGCAATATTATACTCATTTTATAGATTTAAAAAAACAGACTCATAAAGGTTGAGTGATTTGCCTGGGGGAAATAGCATTAGATGAAAAAGAATCAATCTTCCAAACTCCTCTAAAGAGCTTATGGCACAGTAAGTTAGATGAAGAAAGTTTGATTGGGTGATTTTCCAGAGGAAGCTGGATCTTATCCTCATAGAAAATGAGATCCCAATCAGTGGCCTATATATAATTATTTCCATTTTTCTAATTACTTAGGATCATTAGAGCGGACAGAATAAACCGTGCTTGTCTCCTAAAGTTTACCTAGCATTTTTGTATTCTGTTCTCCACATCCAAGATGCATCTGACATTAATGAAATACATCTTAGTGTGAATAGTTTTAGAATTAGAAGTGGTAAAGCACCTCAGGCTTCTTTTAAAGAATTCCTATGACTGAAGGAACATATGGAGCAGCAATGTTTTTGGTTCTCACAATTACATAGAATATAAAAACACTATCAAAGTTCAGAGTAAGAAACACTATTTTTTTGTTGCTGTTTTTTTTTTTTTTTCTTTTTGGGGGTTTTTTTTAATTGGAGTCTCACTCAGTTGCCCAGACTGGAGTGCAAGCCTCGCCTGCTGGGCTCCAGTGATCCTTCCCAGTAGCCGGAATTACAGGCGCGTGCTACCACACCCGGCAGATTTTTTGATTTATTGTAGAGATGAGGTCTCACTGCCCAGGCGGGTCTCGAACCCACGGGCTCAGGCAGTCCACTCACCTGAGCCTCCCAAAGGCGTGGGATTACAGGCTGAGCCACTGAGCCCGGCAAGAAACACTATTATAAAGAGTTTTATCAGTCGCACTTTCTATCTGTTTTTTTTCTCTCATTGTGATGAGAACGACTTTTTTTCAGCACCATCTATGCTCCAACTACTCTATACACAGTGTTTTATTGAATTATCATAATAAACTGCCACTTTCCATTTACCTGTCAGATACCTGTGCTCCCCTGATTGAAGTGATGAAATCAACTATTGATTAGGTAACTTACCACTGCTAATGTGACAGCTAGCTAATTTGTAACCCTAGTGTTTAGAGAAGAAAATTTTTATTTATTTACTTAAAAGATGTGTATCTCTAAAGGGTGTTTATGGCAGGAATTCCAGAAAAAAATAAATGTGCAAAAAATTTGCATTGAGACTAGGCTTGTGAGGGCTCTCAAACAAAATAGCTGACCCGTCTGCCTCTCTATGTAGTCAACGCAGCAGCTGAAAATATGCTTTAAGGAGCGCTTCAGTCACCTGGTTAATGACATGTGAGCACCCTCCCATTGACTCTCCATGACTCATCAGGAAGTGCCATTTGGACAATTTTAGTTAGGAAAGCAGCCAGTCTCCAACCCAACTCCTGCACACCTCTTTCTTTGTCAATAGAGGTAGAACTGGATTCAGCAAACATTTGCCTCCAAATATTATGTAACTGGATATAATAGCTCTTTAGAAAGGGTGGTAGAAACCTCAATGACTAGGAGAAACTTTGGAAGGTGACGCAGAAATCCAAGCAATCTCCCTTTTAAGTTTCCTCTAACACCACTGACAGCAAAAGCAGAGGGTGAGCCATTTAAATAAATATAACATCTGCCACAAAGATGTAGCAGAGAAATCATACAGGCATATATTTGAGGAAGGTACATAGTTTATAGAATATTGAAAAGCACTGGAACTTGAAGTCATATATCTTTGCTTGGTAGGATCAGTACTTTTTAGGAGTTGACTTGAGTTGTATGGAAAAACCAGAAATAGCAATATAGAGTGCCAACAAAATTTAAAAAGAAACAGAAAATAAGATAAGGATTTAATATAAGTGAAGAGGTGAGGGTGTGATATTTAAAGGGGGTGGCCAGGGAAGTCCTCAAAGTGATGCCACATCAGTAAAGTCTGAAGTAAAGTAAGAGAGGGAGTCTTCCTAAGCACATGCTCTCTCTAAGGGATGCCTTTTTTTTTTTTTTTTTTTTGAGTTGGAGTCTCACTCTGTTGCCCAGACTGGAGTGCAGTGGCCGCTCCCGGCCACCGCAGCCTCGAACTGCTGGGA
>NW_007251208.1:1140960-1143960 GCF_000164805.1 Carlito syrichta | reverse complement strand
GTCTTGAACCCGCAGGCTCAGGCAATCCACTCACCTCAGCCTCCCAAAGGCGCGGGATTACAGGCTGAGCCACCGAGCCCGGCTAGGGATGCCTTTTTAACAACATCCATAATACACTAGTGAAAACTCACTAGAGGAAAGGTAAAATGAATAATTAGAGGAATGATGGTCACATAGCAATCACAGTAAAGAAGGCAATAGGCAGGAAATATTGATAGCAATGGCAGCTTCCCAGGCTACAGCAGCCTGTGTCTCTCCTTGCATTAGGACTCGGCTAGGACTTGGATCCAGGTGACGTGTCTGTGTCATTCTAATCCCTGACACCTTGGTTTTGCAAATGCTCTAAGAGCTGATCCCTGTGAACATTAGTTCTGTTCACCCAGCCTTGGGCACTTCTGAATGGTGCAGGGAGGTGATCATTTTTTCTCTGTGTAGGTGTGAGTGAGGCAACCAAGACATTAGTGCACCTGTTGTATCTGCCTAAGGCTAGCTCCAACTAGACTCTTTCTAATGGAACTGTATGTCATGTTGTTGCTATTTTACTCTTAGTGGTTCAGCAATTATTCATGTCATGTTAAGCCCTCAAATGAGTCATACTCTGCTCTGATATCATAGGACTTATGTTCAGTGATACTTTTTCCATGATGTAACCTCTTGACTTAAAAAACATTATATACTCTATTGGTGAGCACTGTTTTACTAGCATCTAAGGTTAGAGTTTCTTCTTTGCAGAAGACATTCTTATTAAGAAAACTACCTACCAAAGAAACGAAATCCTGGACCAGATGGATTTCCAGTGGAATTCTACAAAACATACAAGGAGGAGCTAATACCAATCCTATTGAAAGTATTCCAGGCAGTCAAGAAACACTGAATGCTGCCCAAAGCATTTTATGAAGCTAACATCACACTGATATCCAAACTGGGTAACAATCCAACTAAGAAAGAGAACTACAGCAATATCCCTGATGAACATAGATGCTAAAATACTCAACAAGATTCTAACAAATTGGATCCAACAACACATCTCAAAAAATCACCCAACATGACCAAGCAGGTTTCATCCTGGGGTGCAGGACTGGTTCAACATCCACAAGACCATAGATGTAATTAAATACATCAACATATGTAAAAACAAGAACCACATGATTATATAATTAGGTGCAGGAAAAGTTTTTGATAAAATCCAGCATCGCTTCTGGATAAAAAACCCTTGAACACCTAGGCTTAGAGGGAACATACCTCAAAATAGCAAGAGCCAACTATGATAAACCCACAGCCAACATATTGTGAAATGGACAGAAATTGGTAGCCTTTCCCTCTGAAAACTGGAATAGGACAAGGTTGCCCACTTTCATCACTTCTGTTCAAGATAGAGTTGGAAGTCCTAGACAGAGCAATCATCAAAAGAAGGAAATCAGGGGTATCCAAATAGGAAAAGATGAAGCCAAGTTATCCCTTTTTGCTGATGATATGATCCTATACCTTGAAAACCCAAGAGAATGTCAAAAATTTCCTTGAACTGATAAAGAACTTTGGCAAAGTCTCAGGGTACAAAATAAACATGCAAAACACAGTCACACTCTTGTACACTAACAGCAAATAGAAAGAGAACCAAATAAAAAAGCACAATCATGTTCACAATTGTCACAAAAAAGTGAAATACCTTGACATCCTCCTAACCAGAGAAGTGAAAGACCGTTACAACGAAAACTACAAAAAACTGCTCAAGGAAGTCAAAGATGACACAAACAAATGGAAAAATATTCCATGCTCATGGATTGGAAGAATCAACTTTGTTAAGCTGTCCATCCTACCAAAGGCAATCTACAGATTCAATGTTATGCCCACTAAATTACAAACATCATTCTTCTCAGACTCAGAAAAAACAATACAGAAATTCCTATGGAAACACAAACGACCATGAATAACCAAAACAATCCTTAGCAAAAGAAACAAAGTGGGAGGTATCACACTTCCAGACTTTAAACTTTACTGTTATACTAGAATAATCATTTGTTATTGGTACAAGAATAGGCATATAGGCCAATGGAACAGGATAGAGTTTCCAGAAGCAAAATCTCAATTTCTCAACCAACTCATCTTCAATAAAGCCTCCAAGAACAACCACTGGGGAGAGGAGAACCTATTTAGTAATTGGTGTTAGGAAAACTGGCTGACCACATGCAAAAGAATGAAACAGCACCCCTAACTACCACCATACACAAAAATCAACACCAAATGGATCAAAGACTTAAATGTAAAACCTCAAACATTAAGAATCTTAGAAAATGCAGGAGACACCCTTAGGAATAGGCAACCAATTATTGATCAAAATCCCAAAAGCCCATGTCACAAGAGATAAGATTGACAAGAGGAACCTTAACAAACTGAAAAGCTTCTGCAAAGTTAAAGAAACCATCAAGAGAGTGGGGAGACAGCCCTCAGAATGGGAAAAAAATATTTGCCAACTGTGTATCTGACAAAGGTCTAACATCTAGGATCTACAAGAAACTCAAATGTGCCGAAAGGAAAAAACAAACAGTGGGCAAAAAACATGAACAGACACTTCTCAAAAGAAGAAATAAGAACCGCCAATACATACATGAACAAATCCTCAACCTCAGTAATCAGAGAACTGCAAATCACAACTATATTGAGATACCACCTAACTGCAGTGAGAATGGCCATCATTAATACAAAAAAAAAAAAATAACAGACGCTGACAAGGATGTGGAGAAAAGGGAACACTGGTCACAATGGCAAAAAAATGGAATTAACTGTGCTGCCCATTGAAACTGGACTGGATTTTTAAAAATGTGGTACATATACATGATGGAATATTACACAGTCATAAAGAAGAACAAAATTATGGACTTTGCAGCAACCTGGATGGATTTAGAATCTATCATACTCAGTGATCTATCACAGAAACAAAGAACTGAGTACCACATGTTCTCACTCATAAATGGACCCTGAACATTTACCATAACGCAATAA
>NW_007251208.1:1140573-1140940 GCF_000164805.1 Carlito syrichta | reverse complement strand
ATAATACAAAAAAAAAAAAAATAACAGACGCTGACAAGGATGTGGAGAAAAGGGAACACTCCTACACTGTTGATGGGAATGCAAACTAGTTCAGCCTCTATAGAAAAAGTGTGGCAATTTCTTCCAAAAGAACTAGAAATCGACCTTCCATATATCGTAGCATTCTCCCTACTGGGAATATACCCGGAGGAACTCAAATCATTCTACCAAGAAAGATACCTGCACATACATGTTTACTGCAGCACTGGTCACAATGGCAAAAAAATGGAATTAACTGTGCTGCCCATTGAAACTGGACTGGATTTTTAAAAATGTGGTACATATACATGATGGAATATTACACAGTCATAAAGAAGAACAAAATTAT
>NW_007251208.1:1056040-1140365 GCF_000164805.1 Carlito syrichta | reverse complement strand
GCGGTGGCCGGGAGCGGCCACTGCACTCCAGTCTGGGCGACAGAGTGAGACTCCAACTCAAAAAGAAAAAAGAAAAAAAAGAAAGGGATTGGCAGTAGCAGAATACCGCCAGGGGAGGGACAGGGAGTTTATCATGCTGATCCCAGATAGTCAAGAATAAAATTTCAGAAGAATCTATATTTGCTTCTGCAGATCTGGATTAATTGATTCTGAAACACATTGGTTTGCTTCTGTGCAGTTTTCAACTTACAAAAGCTGTGCAGAATTTAATCACCTTTTCATAAATGTACAATATTGCAAGGTATAAACTTTGAAGCTTGATATAATCCTCCCTCCCCTCAAATGCGTTTTCTCCTTCAATATTACTTACCATATATATTATTTTAGTATTATTTATTTTTTTATTATTTAATTTTGAGTTGGAGTCTCACTGTTTGTCGCCCAGGCTGGAATGTAGTGGCACGCTCACAGTTACTGCAGCCTCGACCTGCTGGACTTAGGCGATCCTTCTACCTCAGCCTTCCAAGTAGCTGAACTACAGACATACACCACCATGACCGGCTAGTTTTTATGATTTATTGTAGAGACAAGGTCTCACAAATTTACTTAGGCTGGTCTCAAACCCCCAGGCTCAGGCAATCCTCTCGTCTCGGTCTCCCAAAGTGCTGGGATTAGAGACAAAGACACCATGCTCTGTTTACTTTCATATTTTAAAATTATTATTAGCATGTTATCCTTTTTTCTCCAGCTTTATTTTGGTATAATTGATAAATAAAAATTGTATATATTTGTGATGTACAAGATGGCATTTTGAAATGTATATACATTGTAAAATGATTATCACAATCAAGATAATTAACATTCATCAGCTCATATTATTTTCTGTAGTGAGAACTTAAATGTTTGCTCTACTCATAGCAAATGTCAAGTATACCTCTCTTTTGCCCTTCTGATTTCCACCATGTGAGAACAGTGTTTGCACCTTCCCCATGTGAGGACTAGCAAGAAGACCTTCATCAGACACTAAATTTCATTGGCACCTTGATCTTGAACTTCCCAACCTCCAGAACTGTGAGAAACAAACTTCAATTGTTTATAAGTTACCCTGGCTATAGTATTACATTATAGTTGCAAAAATGGACTGACAGGATATATCATATAGATCATATGTTAGCTCTATTTTTAAATTTTTTGCTCAAGATTACTTTAGCTATTTGGGATGTTTTATGGTTCCATATAAACTTTACAATTTTTCTTTACTTCTGTGTTTTTGGAATTTTGACAAAGTTTGCATTAAATATATAGGCCTGAACATTTAATAAAATACTGTAAGAAAGGGATTGACAGTAGCCAGAAACTACTGTGGGGGGGGGGTACATAACATCAATAAGGGTAACTGATCTCAAACCAGATGAAATGGGGACCAAAGGGGGGGGTCCAAACTTTATCGGTATTATGACCACTTGTATACCTAATCCTGAATTATACTCCACATCTTTAAAATAAAAAGTAAAAACATAGATAAAGAAATATGATCTGCAAAAAAAAATGCATAGGCTACTTTTAACAATATTAGTTCAGCCGGGCTTGGTGGCTCAGCCTGTAATTCTGTGCTTTGGGAGGCTGAGGTGAGTGGATTGCCTGAGCCCAGAGGTTCGAGACCCGCCTGGGCAATTTGGTGAGACCTCATCTCTACAATAAATCAAAAAATCAGCCAGGTGTGGTAGTGCATGCCTGTAATTCCAGCTACTTGGAAGGTTGAGGTGGAAGGATCACCAGAGCCCAGCAGGTCGAGGCTGCAGTGGCCGGGAGCAGCCACTGCACTCCAGTCTGGGCAACAGAGTGAGACTCCAACTCAAAAAACAAAACAAAACAAAACAACAACAACAATGTTAGTTCTTCCTATTCATGAGCATTTGTGTGCATCTTCTTCAATTTATTTTATAAATGTTTTATAGCTTTCAGTGTATAGATCTTCTACCCACTTGGTTAAATTTATTCATAAGTACAGGTTAGACAGTCCAAATCTGTGTATGAAATCTGAAAGGCTCAAAAATCCAAAACATTTTTAGTGCCAACATGACATTCGAAGGAAATGCTTGTTGTGGCATTTTGGATTTCAGATTTTCAGATGTGGGAATTCAGCTGCTAAGTAAAATGCAAAACTTCCAAATACAAAAACATTCAAAATTCAATACTGCTCCTGGTTCCAAGTATTTCAGATAAGGAATCTATATTTTACTTTCACTTATTCCTAAATATTGTATTTTTTTGTAGCTATTGTAAATGAGTTTGTTTCCTTGATTTCATTTTAAGATGATTCATTTTTAACGTATAGAAACAAATACTGATTTTTGTATAATGATTTTATATCTTCCCAGTTTACTGAATTTATTAGTTCTATCAATTTTTTGTTGAAGACTTTGGGGTTTTCCATACATTTCTTTTGTTTGAATATCATGTCATCTTCAAACAAAACATTTTATTTCTTCAATTCTAATTTGAATGACTTTTTTTTCTTTTTATGGCCTAATAACTCTGGCTATGATTTCCAGTATTATATTGAATGAAAAGGGCAAGAGTGAACTTTCCTATCTTAGAAGAAAAGCATCTAGCTTTTCACTATTGAGTATGATGTTAACTGTGGGATTGTCATTTATGGCTTTTATAATATTATATTTTTTTCTATACATGATTTGTTGAGAGTTTTTTATCATATAAAAAGTTGAATTTCATAAAATATTATATTTATATCTATTGAGATGATCATATGATTTGTGTTCTTCATTTAATTAATGTGGTGTATGACATTTATTTATTTGTGCATGTGATATCTAATCCTTGCATCCCAGGGATAAATCCTACTTGATCATAATATATGATCATTTTAATGTGCTGTTTGATAGCATTTTGTTGAGTATTTTTGCAGTTGTGTTCAAAAGGAATATCAGCCTGTAATTTTCTTTTCTTGTCTGATCTAAGTGTAATGCTGGCTTAGTAAAATTAATTTATAAGTGTCCCCTGCTCTTCAATTTTTGGAGGAGTTTGGTAATTATTGGTATTAATTATTTTTAAAACATGTAGTATATTTCACCAGCGAAGCAAGGAAATCTTGAGTTTTCTTTGTTGGAATTTTAAAAAGTTATTATTAAACCAATCCTCTTACTCATTATTGGTCCACGTAGACTTTCTATTTCTTCATGATTCATTCTTGGTAAATTTTACATTTCTAAGAATTTATCCATATCTTCTTAGTCATTCAATTTGTTGACATATAGCCATTCATAGTAGTTGCTTATGATTCTTTGTATTTCTGTTGTATCTGTTGTAATGTCTCCTCTTTTATTTATTATTCTATCTATTTGTGTATTTTCTCTTATTTCTTAATCTAACAAAAGGTTTGTTAACTTTGCTTATCTTTTTTAAAAACCAACTATTGGTTTCATAAACCTTTTACATTGTTTTTCTAGTTTCTGTTTCATTTATTTATGCTTTGGTCCTTATTATTTCCTTCCTTCTACTGATTTTGGACTTATTTTATTCTTCTTTTACTAGCTAGTTTTTTGAGGTGGATTGAGGTCATTTTTTTCTTCTTTCTTCATGCTAGCATTTATTGTAGTAAACAACCCTCTTAAAAATACTTATGCTGCATCTCATAATTTTTGGTATGTTGTGTTTCCATCTTCATTTGTCTCAAGATCTTTTAAAATCTCCCTTATGATTTCTTTTTGATCCATTGCTTTTTCAGGAGTGTCTGGTTTAGTTTTTACATATCTGAATTTTTCAATTTTTCTCCTGTTAGTGATTTCTTGATGCAATTTCAATCTTCTGCAAATTGTTGAGACTTGTTTTCTGATCTAACACATGATCTATTCTGAAGAATATTATATGTACATTTGAAAAAAATGTTTATTCTGTTGCTGTTACATGGAGTGTTCTGTATAGGTCTGTTAGATTCATTTTGTCAACAGTATTGTTCATGCTCACTATTTTCTTTTGATTTTCTGTCTGGATAATCTATCCATTGTGAAAACAGGGGTATTGAGGATCCCTACTATTACAGACTTACTTTTATCCTACTTTTAGTTCTGTTAATATTTTCTTTATATATTTAGATGTTCCAAAATTGGGTGCATATATGCTTACAATTGTTATACTCTCTTGATGAATTGACAATGGTCATTCTTGTGCCTTGTAATGGTTTTTTACTTAAAATACATTTTGTCATATATAAGTATAGCTACTTCTGATCTTTTTAATTACAGTTTGCATAGAATATCTTTTTCCATCCCTCATTTTTAGCCCGTGTGTTGTTAAAGCTAGAATGAATCTCTTGTAAGAAGCATACAGTTGGATGCTGTTTTTTTTTTTTTAAATTCACTTAACCACTCTATACCTTGCAGTTGAAGAAATTAATTACCTTAAAGTTACTATTAATATATATATATGCTATTGCCTTTAAATAATTGTTTTCTGATTGTATTGTAGTTTCTTTATTCCATTTTTTCTCTCTTGCTTCCTTCCTTTGTAATTTGATGATTCTTTTAATGGTGGTAAGTTTTTATTCCTTTCTCTTTTATGTGTTTACTATAGGCTTTTGCTTTGTGTTTATGATAAGACTTGCATAAAACACTTTATAACTATAGTTGTCTATTTTAAGCTGATAACAACTTAACTTTGCATACAAAAGTTTAGTATTTTAACTTCTCCTTGCCCCACATCTTATGTTATTGATGTCACAATTTACATCTTTTACATATCATATATTCATTAATAAATTAGTGTAGGTATACTTATATTTAATACTTTTGTCTTAACTTTTATAGCAGAGTTAAAAGTGATTTATGCACCACCATTACTGTATTGGGGTGTTCTGAATTTGTCTATATTTTTTATTATTTTTAGCTTTACAGTGAACTTTATAATTTCATGTTGTCCGCATCCTTTTGTTTCAACTTGAAGAACTCTCTTTAGCAATTTTTGTAAGATAGGTCTAGTGGTGATGAGATATCATGGATTTTGTTTGGGAAAATCTTTATTACTCTTTTATTTCTAAAGCATGGCTTTCTTGGGTAAAGTATTCTTAGTTGCAGTAGGGTTTTCAGAGGATCACCAGGTCTTGGACACAATGTTCAGTTGGATAGGGTCTCCCATGCTTCTGGGGAGCCTGAAGCAGGTGACCCTGATCTGAGGGAAAGTAGCTGAGAGGGTAATGGGTGCTCTGACAGCTCTCTACTCCTGTTTATCTCAACTACAGAGTTTGTGGTGAGGGAGGTAGCAAATGCAAGAACCTAGTGTGATTGCTTTCTCCTTGGTGAGGGGTGACAAGGATGTGGGGGAACAGTGGTGGCAATTGGAAGTTACAGAGGGCCAAACAAATATCTCTGGTTGCAGATCTCCCTGAAGACTGGTAGGTCTTTGCTGCAGCATTCAGGCTGATGTGGGGTTATTGCTCTTTCTGTGGACCTGAAGCAGTCAATTCCTGTCTAGTGAGGAGCAGGGGAAGGGGGAGGAGCATCCCAAAAGCTTACAGTTCTTGTTTATTTTGGCAGCAGAAACTGGCTTGAGGGTACCTGCAAACTGTGTGGTGCAACTGCTTCCTCCTTGACCTGGAGGCAAAAGGGGCGAAGACCAGCATGTACTGCCAAGATTCTTATACCAACTCAAGCATGTGTTCTCCCTCAGGAGTCACAGCATTGATTCTACAGGGCAAACCCTTACCCACAGGCCTGAGGCTGCAGAAAATAAGAGTTCCAAAATTATCTTAGACTTCCCCAGTCAGGTTCCTTGCCTCTTCTTGGCTCTTCAGGAATTTTCTTGAATTCACAGAATGATGAGGGTAATTTCCTTTAAGTGATAATTCAAGATATATTATCTACATTTCAATTACTTTTTATTGTCTTCCTATGCACCAAACACCACTGGGTGAAACATAGCAGCTATATGCTTCAGTAACAATTTCATTAATCAAGAATTAGTTAAAATTCTTACTTAGGTTCTCTAATTCTGAAAGAGCAATACCAGATATTTTCAGTAAAGAATTGCAAAAGTGAATAGTGTGTTTACTTCTGTGGTTTTTTGTGCCAACCTGTATTATAGTAGTGAGGTGACAACGAGAACTAAAAATACTAAAAACAAAAAAGTCCCAGAAACACAGTACAAAGTTTGAAGTCTGACCTGTCACAATACATACAAATTCCCTGAAGGTAGAAATGATCAAACTTTTATTATTTGAAGAAGTTTTTCAGTACAAGAATTTCACGTATTTTTAAGGTTTTTGCAACTTTGTACTGTTATGTAACTCTTCTTCTTGGATCCTAAGCCTTCAATAATGTGTGCCACAAACTCAAGCTTGTGGAACAACGGTGTTTAGAGTGTGCTGAACTGGATCACAGCATTTAAAAGTAAAGGCACACACTGACTTGAAGCAACGACTTGAAGTTAAGTACCGAGTGACTAGGAGACAGGGAGGAAAATACTGTGAATCATTGCCAGAGATACTGGCAATGTTATCTCTAATGTGAAATCGACATTTAAGCTAATGTTTACTTAACACTTGCTTAAAGGACGATGTGACTTTTAGAAAACAAAAGGAGCCCGGCTCGGTGGCTCAGCCTGTAATCCCGCGCTTTGGGAGGCTGAGGTGAGTGGATTGCCTGCTCCTGCGGTTTCGAGACCCGCCTCGGCAACTTGGCGAGACCTCATCTCTACGATAAATTTAAAAAATCAGCCGGGCATGGTAGCGCGTGCCTGTAATTCCGGCTACTCGGAAGGCTGAGGCGGAAGGATCGCTCGAGCCCAGCAGGGCGAGGCTTCAGTGGCCGGGAGCAGCCACTGCACGCCAGTCTGGGCGACAGAGTGAGACTCCACTCAAAAAAAAAAAAAGAAAGAAAGAAAGAAAGAAAACAAAAGGACTGCTCATAGTCAGGGTGTGCCATCTGTATTTCACAAACATTTAGACTTTTTATAAATATGGTTCAATCCTTTGCTCAAGACTACTGCCATTAAATATTCAACACTTGATTGGATTCACTTTAAATATGAAACCCATTTTTTACGTGAAAGCTTTCACAAAATTTCTGTGTATACAACATAATAATAGAGTTTTTCCTAATTAAAGTAGAAGTGGAAGGACTGAAGCCCTCTATCTCTAATCATCACCACCAGAAAACATCCGTGGCACCTTCTCAGAAGTATAGATTCCTTGCGTCACAGTTTAGGAATCACCAATTTCTGGAGTATTATTTAAGACTATAGCAACCTAGAGTCGTTTCCATTCTTATTTTGAATTGTAGCTAAGAATGTGCCACAAAACTGCTCTTCTTTCTCCATGTTTCCGACACAAAGTTTCCAATTACCAAAAATTATCATGCACAGTGGTAAAATAGTATCAATATTTAACATGTGAAACTACATAAGACAAGCTCCTAAAGTCGTCCCAGCAAACATTGCCATTTCTCAGTTCTGCAATATGTTCCAGCCTGAGTTTAAGTACTTTTTTCTCTTCTATGATAACAAACAATCTCTTAAAACAAAACTTGGCTTTTAGCAATGCATCAGGACAAGCACTACCAGTTACTCATTCTAGAATGTATTCCTGCTCTTGGACCCAAAAATGTCTTCTAAGCTTGTAGCTTATCTACCTAAGCAATTTTGCCATAAATTTATCTTCTTTCTCTAGAAACAAGCAAGTTTTCTTAGAAGCTATAATATTGAAGTTACATGTTATTTTTTAATGTACTTCTCCTGAGATATTTATCCCTCTCTGAGTCTCGAAAGCCATGGAAGATGCACAGGTCATCATGTGAACTGTCCTCCCTCCTAAACAACTTCTCCACTACATAGTAGCCTCTATCTCAGTCTGCAGAAACCTTTGATATTTGCCAGACATCATGAAAATGTACCACTATCTTTGATACATAAAAGAATTTCCTCTCAAAACACACAAAACTTACATTTAACTTTGACTTTCTTTGCTACTCATGCCACTTACTGTCTGTGAAGCTATTGTATAGATATTTGGTATTTGCTTACACTTTGGTTTTTGTAGAAAGCATCAAAGGATTGTGTGTAAGTATGTGTTTGTGATGGGGTAAAAATAACATAAATCTTACTTCATTTTACATTTTAAAGAGTTCTGATCAAGAGGTTCTACCGAGGTCTAAATTTTCAAAAATTAATGTAAGCTAGACTGTTTTGTATTGTCAAATAGACTGCTGATGATAGAGACGATGGCTTGTATTTGTATGGAGTTATTCAGAGTACTAAGAACTGTGCTCCTGTCTAGTACTTTTGCTATTGAATCAAATCAAGTTAAGGATTAAGTTAAGTCATAGAGCAGTTCCTATATCAACCTTAACTTATAAGATTCTTTCCATAACCATAAGTCTAGTCTTGGCATCTGACTGACATTATGATCTTATAACTGAATAACAAAATAGAAAGCCACCACTGGCTACATAGTTTTTCAGTCCTGGAGAACTACTGCCCTGACATAATGACTTAAAAAGAGTAAACTGGGGAGCCTCTAGAAAGTAGGTTGAGAATGAGACAAAGAAAAGAAAAATTATAAATCTAAAGGTCTTAAGTGAGATAGTGCCTAGCAAGAGTAGTCAATCTCCCAGTGGTTTCCTTGTCCCAAAATAATTTCTTACTTTCTACAGGATTATTCTAAACCAATTTTTATTGAAATGCATATAATTTTGTTAAGCAGAGTTGGAAATGTGCTTTATTTTTAAAATGTAAGTGCCAGTTAGAGGGTATCACTAATATCAAGTTTAATGAATAAAAAGTAAAAAAATTCAGTTACAGTCATAGGCAAGAGTGAAAGTAGTAGAAAGCAGGTTATTTTGTTAAAGGAAAATAGGAGAACATCAAAGAAAATTTTCTATAAAATTCTCTTAAAGTTTTTCTAGATTGAAAAATGACAAAAGTCCAAAGTGATGGCAAGAAAGCAAGCTGGTTTCACACCCTACACAGGAAATATGTAGCACCAAGATTACTGCCAGTGATATCTCAAAACTCAAAGTTTCCAGAAACACAGAGAAATGAAAAAACTCAGAGAAATGATAAGTCAATCAGACTTTCACATCTACAATGCCCTTTTCCCCAATCTGCCCAGCACCAAGAACACAGAAAAAATTCCCCCAACTCATTTCTGTATGGAAAAAAGTGAGAGTGAGGTAGACAACCAGTTTCCCCAACACACTGGGTTTCCTAGAAAGACACTTGTTCCTGCCTCAGCCCATGGGAAGCATCACAAGTGCCTGGAATGAGAAATATCTCTGAAGATATCCAGAGACAAAACGGATAGGGGAACTACCATCCCAAGCTGTGGCAACTCTGCTCTGTAACTTGACTAAAGGAGATGTCAAATCAGAGCAGTTATTCAGCAGCATCACACTGCAAAAGACTTGTTTCACAAGACCCCTGGGCACAAAACCTTAGCCAGGCTTCCCACCTATCAGGATATCCTCTTTGGGTCCTCTACCAAGTGGGACAGACAGCACTACAATTACTGCTAGAGTCAAGGCAAATCTGGCCTTATGGTACCATCTAGTGCTGAAAAGGAGGCACTGGTCTAGTAAGAAATAAAAGAATCAACAGATAAATTACAAAGAATCTCTAAGGAAACATCAAAAAAAAAAAAAAAAAAAAAAAACAAGACAGAGAAGACCAGGATAAATAAATAATTCTTCATTGCAATACATACACAAAAAACAACAGTGAACAAGGAATTATGACCTCCCAAATGAAAAAAAAAAAAAAAAATCAAGAAACCAGTGAGATATGTGATATCTTGGAGCAAGAATTCAAAATAACAGTTTTAGTAAAACTCAATGACCTCCAAGATAATCCAGAAAATCAATTCTGAAATTTGTCTGAGAAATTTTACAAAGAAATTGAAATAATTTTTAAAGATCCTATAGTTGAGAAATACATTTGCTGAACGGAACTGTTAATCAATGACTCTCAATAGCAGCACCAATCAAGCAGAGAAAAGAAGTAGCAAGCTCAAGGATAAGCTATTTGAAAGGACACAGTCAGAAGAGAAAAAAAAAAGAATGAAAAGGAATAAATATTGCCTACAAGATATAGAAAATTATCTCAAAAGACCAAATCTAAGGATTATTGGTGTTCAAGAGGGAATTGAACAAGAGCAATGGGTAAAAAGCTTATTGAAAGAAAATTTTCAAAACTTGAGAAAGAGATAAATATTAGGTACATGAAGGTCAGAACTCCAGAGATTTAACCCAAATAAAACTGCCTCAAGGAATATAATAATCAAATTCACAGAGGTCAAAGACAAAAAGAGCAGCCTAAATGCAGCTGGGTAAAATAAGCTTATAACAGATAAAGGAGTTCCAATTCATCTGGCAACATTTTTCTCAAAGGAAACCACCCAAACATGGAGAGAGAATGACATTTTCAAAATGCTGGGGGAAAACACAGAACAAAACAAAACACTGCTTTCCAATAAAACTGTATTCAGCAAAGTTATTCTTCAAATATAAAGGAGAAATAGTCTTTCTCAGATAAACAAAAGCTGATAGAAGTCACTACCACCAGACTCATTTTACAAAAAAAAGTGAAAAACAGTTTTTCAGTCAAAAAGAGAAAAACACTAAAGTAAAAAAATAAATAAAGCATTTGAAGGTATAAAACCCACTGGTAAAACTAAGTACAAGGAAAAAATCCAGAGTACTCTAATACTGTAATAGTGGTGTGTAATACATTCAGCTTTAGTATAAAGCCCAAAAGACAAATCTATCAAAAACAATACCTGTTAAAAGATAGGCACTATAAAAATGATTAAACTGAGGAAACTTAAATTAAAAATGTGGGAAGGATAGAGCTAAAAAAATTTTTTTTTCTGTTTATGTATATTGTTTTCTTTGTGATCTAAGGAAAGTCATCATCTCTTTAGTTCTTACATATCAATAAAAACAGTTGCCTGTAATTCTGGCTACTCAGAAGGCTGAGGCAGAAGGATCGCTGGAGCCCAGTAGGCGAGGCTGTGGTGGCCAGGAGCGGTCGCTGCACTCCAGTCTGGGTGACGAAGTGAGACTCCAAATCAAAAAAAAAAAAACAAAAAACACAGTGAATGTAAGTAGACTTAATTCTCCAGTTAAAAGACATGGAGTGGCTGAATGGATAAAGAAACAAGACCTGATTCTATGCTGTCTGCAAGAAACTCACTTCACTTATATAAACACATAGACTGAAATGAAGGAGTAGAAAAAGATATTCCATTAAACTGGAGACTCAAAAAGAGTATGAGTAGCTATACTATATAAATAAAATAGAATATAAATTAAAGACTGTGAAAAGAGTCCACAAAGATCACTATGTAATGATAAAGGCGTCAATATAGCCAGAGGCTAAATCAATGCTAAATATGCTTTCAACACTGGAGGTCCCAAGGTTATAAAGCAAATATTGAATCTAAAGGGAAAGATAGACCGCAATACAATAATAATAAAGGTCTTCAACATCCATTCTTATTAAAGGAAGGATCATTCAGACAGAAAATAAACAAGGAATAATTGGAGTTAAACTATACATTAGACCAAACAGGAATACCTGACATTTACAGAGCGTTGGACCCAACTACCACAGAATACACATTATTTTCATCAGCACATGAGATAGCCTCCAGAATATACCATATCTCAGGTCACAAAACAAATCTTAACAAATTCAAAAAAGTAGATATTATGTCAAGTATCTTTTGTGACAACAATGGAATAAAACTAGAAGTCAATAACAAGAAGAATCTTAGAAAATATATAAACACATTAAAATTGAATGACATGCCTTTGAACAACAAAAGGGTTGATGAAAAAATGAAGCAGAAATGTAATTTTTTAAAAAAACAAATTGAAACAAATGAAAATGAAAATCTAACATACCAAAATCTATGGGGTATAGCAGAAGTAGTACTAACAGAGGAGTTTATAACAATAAATGCCTATATCAAAAAAGTAGAAGGACTTAAACAAACTAACAGTGTACCTGAAGGAATCAGAAATACAAGAAAACATCAAGCCCCAAATTAGTAGAAAAAAAGAAATAGCAAATGTTAGAACAGAAATAAATGAAACTGAGTCCAAAAAGTAACACAGAAGATAAGAAAAATGAAAATCTATTATTTTAGAGGATAAAAAATGGACAAAGCTTTAGATTAAGGAAAAAGAGAGAAGACCCAAATAAATAAAATCAGAAATAAAAAGGAGACATGGCAACTGAGACCATAAGAATAAAAAGAATCATTAAGAATGTTATGAACTACTATGTGCCAACAAAATGGAAAACCTAGAAAAAACAGATAAATTCCTGGACACATGTAACTTACCGATACTGAACCGTGAATAAATAGAAACCTCAACAAACCAGTAATGAGTAACAAGATTGAAGTTGCAACTAAAAAAAAGTCTCCCCTCAAACAAAATCCCATGATGGCTTCACTGCTGAATTTTATGCAACATTTTTTTAAGAAAACTAATATCAATTATAATAAAACTCCAGAGAAATTGAAAAACAGGAAATATTCCCAAACTTATTGTGCAAGGCCATCATTAGCCTAATGCCAAAACTGATACAGACACAACAAAAACAAAAACTACAGACAAATATCACAAATGAACACATGTTGGCACATACAAAAATCCTCAACAAAATACTAGCAAATATAATTCAATAACACATTAGAAAGATCATTCTCCATGATCAAGTGGAATTCATTCTAGAGTGCAAGGATGGCTTGATATATGTAAATAAATACATGTAGACATTAATGAAACCAAGAACAAAAACTATATGATTATTCTTGTTGTTTCAAAAAAAGCATTCAATAATATTCAACATCATTTTGTGATAAAAACCCCAATCAAAATGGGGTATAACAGGAACATATTCCAAAATATTAAAGGTTATATATGACAAACCCACCACTGAAATACAGAATGGGGAATAATTGTAGGCCTTTTCTCTGCTATCTGGAAATAGAAAAGGATGCCTTGTCTTTCACCACTTTTATTTAACAAAATACTGGAAGTCCTTGTCAGAGCAATTAGGCAAGAGAACAAAATAAAAGGCATCCAAATAAGAATGGAAGAAGTCAAATTATATTTATTTGCAGGTGATATGATTTTATACCTAGAAAAGTCTAAAGAATCCATGAGAATACTGTTAGAACTTGTAAACAAATTTAGTAAAATAGCAGAATACAAAAGCAGCATACATAAATCAGTAGTAATTATATACAGCAAACAATCTGAAAATGATATCAAGAAAGCAATTTCATTTACAATGGCTACCAAAAATGTAAAATACCTAGAAGTCAATCTAATTAAGAAATAAAGGTCTATACAAGGGACACTATAAAACACAGATGGATGAAGTTGCAGCTGACACAAAAATATGAAAGAATATTCCATGTTCATGAATTAGAAGAATAAATATTGTTAGAAAGACAATACTACCTAAAGCATTCAGTGCAATCCCTATTAAATTACCAATGACACTACAATGGGGAAAAAAAACCTGGATAACCGTATACTGAAGAATGAAACTAAAACCTTATCTCTCAACATATACAAAATCAAATAAAATGGATTAAAGATTTAAAGCTAGGACCTGAAACTATGAAACCACTAGAAGAAAATATTGAGAAAAAGCTCCAGAATATTATCTGGGCAAAGATTTCTTTTAGTAAGACTTCAAAAATGCAGGCAACCAAAGCAAAAATAGACAAATGGGATTATAGCAAACAAAAAATCTTCTGCACAGCAATGGAAATAATCAAGAAACTGAAGAGACAATACACAGAATGGGATAAAATATTTGCAAACATCCATCTGACAAGAGAATAATAGTCATAATATATGAGAAACTGAAACAGTTCAATAATATAAAAGCAACTCATAGTTAAAATGTAGTCAAATAAGCGCTTAAAAGAAGACATGTAAATGGCCAAGTGTATAAAAAATGTTCAAATTATGAATTCATTAGAAAAATGCAAATCAAAACCACTGATATCTCATCTCACCCCTGCTAAAATGACTTTTATAAAAAAGACAGCAGTAACAGATGCTGGGTAGGATGTGGAGAAAGGAAAGACTTCGTATACTCGGCAGGAATATATATTAGTACAGCCACTATTAAGAACAGTATAAAAGTTCCTCAAAAAAACTAAGTATTTCTACCACATAATCCAGCAACTCTACTACTGGTTATATATCTGAAAGAGATTAAGTCAGTATGTCAAAAAGTTATCTGCACTCCCAGTTTACTGTGGCACTAATCACAATAGGCAAAATATTGAATCTACCTAAGTGTCCATTGATAAACGAACAGACAAAGAAAATGTGGTATATCTACATAATGGAATATTATTCAACCATAAAAAGAGAATTAAATCCTTTCATATACAGCAAGATGGATGGAACTAGAAGTCATTGTGTTAAGTGAAATAAGCCAAGCACAGAAACACAAGTATTTCATGTTCTCATTTATATATGGGAACTCATAAAAAGTAGATTTTATGAAGAGAGAGAATATATTGGTGGTCACCGGAGGCTAAGAAAGGGAGGGGAAGGAGGGGGATGAAGAGAGGTTGATTAATGAGTAAAAAAATATAGTTAGATAGGAGAAATAAGACCTGGCATTTTATAGATGAGTAGAGTGACTGTAGTTTACAATAATCTATTGTATATTTAAGGTAGCTAGACAAGAATAATTCCAGTGTTTCTAGCATAAAGAAAAGACAAATATTTAAGGTGCTGAATGGGTATCTTAATTCTACTCATTTGATGTTTACAAATTATATGACTGTATTAAGTCACCACATGTACCTCAAAATATGTACATCTATTAGGTATCAACTTTTTAGATGAAAAAGTTTTTCTTTATGTAGGAATATATTTATTCACTTGTTTATTCAGTTAATAAACCCATCAATATTTTTAAGCATCTTCTTTGTCTCAGAAATATTATGAAGCAACCACCATCATGGTTACCATATTTTCTTTCTCAATTTTCTTCCTTTTATTTTTCTCTCTTGTACCAAAATATTTGCTGTTGGGTGGAGCCTCATGTTCTGGAACCAGAAGACAACATGATATATTTCAATTTTGGTTCAAGTGAATGGTAGATAAATACATATATATATATATAACAGCAAAGGCTGAGGTCTATTTTAACAAATATGGACTAAGTATCAAATCTGCTACCATGTGAAGCACACATATTTTACAGTTTGGAAAAATGAGACTTTCCTCAAAATTTACAAAATTAAAGCATGTTGGTGTTTCACATGCCTTCTGATCTGTAATTGTATCGAATGCCTTTCCAGATACAACTGAGGTTTATGGTGATATTACCTCTGTACACTTCACTATAATTTCTTGTGTCCTAAGCATTTATTCAAAACCTTTCACTGATATTAACAATAGTGTGAATATAATGTGGCCATTACAATGTCTTCAGTGTAGTGGTGTTAGTTCTTTATTTTGTATACAAAAGTATGAATAAAGCACAGAAAGTGATAAATGTTTTTGAAAGCAAATAAAGGGTATGTCAAGAAAAAATGAGTTGCTCAGAGTCACATGTTAGTTTTTCAGTGTACTGAATCACCTTAAAACTTCTCTTTAAAGCCTAGGTTCAAATACATGATTTCATAATATTTTGATAATACTTTACTTCTTGAACCAGAAAAACAATAACACTTTTATAAAAGGATATCAATTTTAATATATTGATAACAGTTTTGCTGATACTTATTTTATTTAAATCTAGAATCCACCACTTATTGCTAGAACATAATCAAATGACTCAAATCACTGAGCATCAATTTCCTCATCTGATAAATGAGAACAATATAACCTGTTAACCTTAACTCACAGTCTCATATGAAAAATGTATTTAATAGCCCTCTGTAAATTATAACATACCCTATAAATATATTATTAAAATATAAATCAAAATAAAGCAAATGAAAGAAAAGCATTTAAGAAAAAATGTGACACAAATTTACAAATCTCCAAATGTCTGAATGGATTAGACTAGTGTTAACACTTTACAGACCAGACGAGCAGGGGAATTCTCTGGACCTCATGTCCATGGGGCGTCGCTGACGAATAGCATTTAGAACTGCCCCTCCAGGGCCACTGGAGCCCGTGCCAAAGATAGCACTGTACCAGGTCTGAGCTCGTCATCACGCTTCAGGGGAAAGATGGCAATAGAACTGGTGGGAGCGTGAGAGTCTCTGCAAGGGCAGTTATCCATAAAGGCAGTCTGCATGCGTGGGGCTGTGCAGGTGGGTGAGCAAAAGTCCATCCGAGGGGAGACTTGGGATCAAGCACCCGAAGCCTCCAGAGGCAGCAGCAACCTACCACTGCGCTGAGAGTAGAGCCCAAGTGCACACAATCATCCGCCATTCTCAGGGATCTCTCAGGAGGAGACAGCAGAGATCAGCAGCTCCTCAGTACCTGGCACCTGGACCACACCACCACCTGTGGCAGTGGGCCGGCCAGTGGAGGTGCGAACTGTGGAGAAGGCGCAGAGGAATCTGGAGCCAAGCCCCACCACCGGAGACGCTGATAGCCTCCAATTTCTCTGTCCCAGGACCGGGCAGAGATCTGCATTGAACCACTTAACTCTGTTCAGTCTCCAGCCTGAGACCTGGAGGCGATCTCTGCACCCCTCTTGGATGGAGCATCTCTGACCCAGAGAGGAAACTTCAGTAGAGGACACAGAGACAGATGCCCCACCCCCATGCTGGACCAGGCAAGGACACCTCTCATCAAAGTGGGAGACTTGGCGGCAGCAGCAACAGAAAAAGTGGGGTGAGTCCGGATTTGATAATACTAACCCTCCTCCCCAAACAGTCCATGGGGGGTCTGACCCATGCTGAGAGCACCCTGATCAGCCTGCACTGACAGCAGAGGGGAGGGGCTGGAGACCAGAGCCCGCTCCCACCACAGTGGCAGCAAAAAGCAGCAGTGGTGCTTGGGACCCGCCAGAGGAAAAAAAAAAGCAATGAACCTGAAATTTCAGAAATGGCCACAGAGGAAGCTTCCCTCCCCCTGCCTCCCCGTTTTTGTATTTGTATTTGTATTGTTTTGTTTTAGTTTTTCAGTTTTTCTGTTTGCATATGGGTGCTTGGGATCTGCCAGGAAAAAAAAAGGCAAAGAACCCAAAGTTCCAGAAATGGCCACAGAGGTAACTTCCCCCTATGTTTGTGTTTGTGTTTGTTTTTGTTTTGTTTTGTTCTAGTTTTTTGGTTTTTCTGTTTGCATATGGGTATTTTTGAGGGTGAGTGCATCATCAGGGTTTCTTTGTTTGTTTGTATGTTTGTTTGTTTGCTTGTTTTTGTTTGTTTCTTTGTTTATTCATTATTTGGTGGTCCTGTATCTTTTCCTTCTTCTTCTTCCAGCTCTTCACCTTCCTTTCATCTCCCTTTGCCCTGTTTCCATTCTTTTCCTTTTTTAAAACATTTTGCTTTCACGGGGCAAACATATACCCCCACCACATGGACAAACTGTAAGGCAGTAAGAAGTGGGTTCCAGGGGCCCCACACATCTGCCAGTGAACACTGTAATCTGCAGATAGTTTCTGAACAACACCTCTCACCTTAATCAAATCTCACAGCTACAAAAAGCACAGTCCTCCAACCCAAGTCCCCAATGCATGGACAGACTGTAAGCTGGAGGGAAGTGGGTTCCAGGGGACCCACACACCAGTCAGCAGATACTGTGATCTGCAGATAGCTTCTGAACCACAGCTCCATACATCATATCTTAATCAAATCTCAAAACTGCACAAAGCACAGTGCCCATTCCCAGTCCAGTCTCAAAACTGAACAAATACTGAGGATCTACATAAGGAAGAATGGCAAATTGAGCAAATAGAAGTGAAAGCTACTCCCCCCATCACTGAGCAACAGAATTAACAAAGGGGGAAAAAAGAGCCAAAGGAAGAACACAGGTCCCATCCAGACTCCTGGGAAGGCAGCACATGAGAATACAGACTTTGGAACTCAAACAATGAAGAGCCCCAGAACAACTGTTCTTAAACCATAAACCAGATCTCAAGATATTAATAGAGAAAATGAATAAAAATGAGGAGAGACAAAAGGAAAGAATGAAGGAGTTGATATCTGAGATGATGGCACTAAAGAATACAGTAAACAAAATAAATAACAAACTGAAAGTATGGAAAGCATAATTAACCAAGCAGAAGAAAGACTCTCAGAGCTTGAGGACCAAATATGAAACTAACCTAAACTCTAAAAACATAGAAAAGAAGCTTTAAAAAGATTAAATGAAAGATTATATCAAGAGGCCAAACCTATGTTTAATTGGCATTTCTGAGGAAAAAGAGAGACAAAGACCACCTTGGAACAAACATTCCATGAAATTATCCAAGAAATATTCCCTCACCTCATCGGAGACATGACCATTCAAACACAAGAGATTCAGAGAACCCCCTGCAAGACATCAAATGAGAAAGCCTACTCCTAGATACAAAAGAATTTGCTTACACACAATAGGTATAAAAGAAAAAATCCTAAAGGAAATGAGAGAAAGTCAGACTCCCTGCTGGGAAAGACCAGTTAGAATAGCAGAAGACTTATCTACAGAAACACTACAGGCTAGAAGAGACTACAGTCCAATCTTCAAAGTTCTCAAAGATAAACAATTCCAACCAAGAATTTCCTAACCAGGTAAGCCAGGCTTCATCAACAATGGACAGTTAAAACCCTTCCCAGACATTCAATCCTTAAGAGTTTATGCCACTTCCAGACAAACTCTACAAGAAATGCTTAAGAAAGTACCAAACACAGAAGAAAGAAAAATAGAATGACCACATTCTTTCCAAGAATGCAGGAAAAATATTGAAAACACACACATATCAACCCCCAAATCAAAAGAAAACCAACC
Source organism: Carlito syrichta (assembly GCF_000164805.1). Taxonomy (NCBI): domain Eukaryota; kingdom Metazoa; phylum Chordata; class Mammalia; order Primates; family Tarsiidae; genus Carlito; species Carlito syrichta. The sequence goes on along the minus strand of NW_007251208.1, from coordinate 1,121,421 downwards.
AACAAATAAACAACAACAAACTCTATAAGAACCTCATGACAGGTATAAATTCTCACATAAATAATTAGCCTGAACATGAATGGACTAAGGCACCACTGAAAAGACCTAGAAAGAAAACTGGATAAAAAAATATATTACACAACAATATGCTGTCTCCAGGAGACTCATCTTGCCAGATGAGATATACACAGACTCAGAGTTAGAGGATGGAAAACAAATTTTCAGGTGAATGAAACAAAAATGAAAGGAGTTATGATCTTAATATCAGACAGAATATCCTTTAAGATATCAAAAATTGAAAAAGATATAGAAGGTTACTACATAATGATAAAAGATTCAATCCTTCAGCAAGAAAGTTTCATCCTAAACATATGCACACAACATAGAAGCACCCACTTTTATAAAGCAGCTTCTAGGTAAACTAATAATGATATTGACTCTAACACTATCATAGTTGGGGACTCAAATACCCCACTAGTAACCCTAGATAGATCATCAAGGCAACAATTCAACAAAGGAGATCTGGAACCTCAACTTGACATTAACCAAATGGGCTTAATAGATACCTACAGAACACTCCACGCAACGACCATGGAATACACATTTTACTCATCACCACATGCAATGTATCCCAAGATTAACCACATCCTAGGTCATAAATCAAGCATAAGCAAATTCCATAAGATTGAAATATTGCTGTGCACTTTCTCAGACCACAATGGAATAAAAATAAATATCAACACCAACAAAGCTCCCCCAAAACCCACAAGGACATGGACACTAAACAGTATGGTGATGAAGAACTCCTGGGTCAACACAGAAATCAAAGCAGAAATTAAAAGATTTCTGGAAACAAATGAAAATAAAGACACATCATACCACAACCTCTGGGATGCCATGAAATTAGCACTGAGAGGGAAATTCATGCCTTTATGAATACACGTCAAGAAAAGATTACAAGCTAACAGTCAAACAGATTACCTAAGGATGCTGGAAAGACAAGACAACCAAAACCCTAAATTCAGCCTAAGAATCCAGATCACCAAAGTAAAAACCCAAAAACAGAACATAGAAGACAAAAATATCATAGAAAAAAACCAGTGAAATAAAAGCTGGTTTGTTGAAAGGATAAACAAGTGTGACAGACCCCTAGCCAGACTGACCAAGAAAAAGAAAGAAAAAATTCAAATAAACATAATCATAAATGCAAAAGATCAAATCACAATGGACCCTGAAGAAATACAAAAAATTATCAGAGCTTACTATGCACACCTGTATGGAAGCAAACTTAATAATCTAGATGAAATGAAGAACTTTCTGACATCACACAACCTCCCATGGTTGAAACAAGAAGACATTGAGATATTAAATAGACCAATAACAACCCAGGAAATCAACTCTTATAAGAAAACTACCTACAAAAAAATGTCCTGGACCAGATGGCCCTTCCAGTGAAGTTCTACAAAACACACAAGGAGGAGCTGACACCAATTCTACTTAAAGTATTCCAGGCAATCAAGAAAGACAGAACTCTCTCCAAATCATTTTATGATGCTAACCTAACACTGATACTCAAACCAGGTAAAGATCCAACAAAGAAAGAGAGCTTCAGGCCAATGTCCCTGATTAACATAGATGCAAAAATACCCAACAAGATTCTAGCAAATCGGATCCAAGAACATATCTCAAAAATCATCCACCATGACGAAGTAAGCCTCATCCCTGGGATGCAGGGCTGGTTCAAAATCCACAAGACCAAAAATGTAATTAAATACATCAACAGAAGCAAAAATAAGAATCACCTCATTATATCATTATATGCATAAAAAACTTTCTACAAAATCCAGCCTCTCTTGAAACCCTAGGCATAGAGGGAACGTACTTCAAAATAGTAAGAACCATCTATAATAAACCCATAGCCAACCTATTGCTATACAGACAGAAATTTAAAGCTTTTGCCCTGAAACTGGAATAAGACAAGGCTGCCCACTTTTACCAATCACTTTTATGATTTCCATAGTGTTGGAAATCCTAGCTAGAGCAATCAGACAAGAAAAGGAAATCAGGGGTATCCAATTAGGAAAAGAGGAAGTCAAGTTATCCCTCTCTGCTGACAATATGATTCTATACCTTGAAAATCCAACAGAATCTGTCAAAAATTTTCTTGTACTGAGAAGGACTTTGGCAAAGTCTGAGGGTACAAAATCAATGTGCAAAAGACAGTTGCATTCTTATACACCAACAACAAACAGGTAGATAACCAAATAAAAATCACAATTCCATTCACAATAGCAACAACAAAAAATGAAGTATCTCAGTATCTTACTAATCAGAGAAGTGAAAGACTTTTACAAAAAAAAACTGTAAAACACTGCTAAAGAAATCACAGATGACACAAATAAATGGAACAATATTTCATGCTAATGGATTGGAAGAATCAACATTGTTAAGATGTCCATCCTATCCAAAGAAATCTACAGATTTAATGCAATACCCATTAAATTACCAATGTCATTCTTCTTAGACCTAGAAATGACAGTACAGAAATTCATATAGAAACATAAAAGACCATGAATAACCAAAACAATTCTCAGCAAAAGAAACTAAGTGGGAATTATCACACCTCCAGACTTTAAACTTTATCATAAGGCTACAATAATCAAAACTGTCTGGAATTGGTACAAGAAGACCAATGGAGCAGGATAGAGATTCTAGAAGCAGAACCTCAATTACTCAACCAGCTCATCTTTAACAAAGCCTCCACCAACAACCACTGGGGAGAGTAGAACCTATTCAGTTAATCGTGCAGGGAAAACTGGCTGACCACATGCAGAAGATTAAAACAAGACACCTACCTATCACCATACACGAAAGTCAACTCTAAATGGATCAAAGACCTAAACATAAAGCCTCAAACAGAAAGAATCTTAGAAAATGCAGGAGACACCATTATGGAAACTGGAACCAGCAACCAATTCCTGATCAATACCCAAAGTGCCCATGCCATAAGAGATAGAATAGACAAGTAAGACCTCATCAAACTGAAAAATTTCTGCAAAACAAAAGAAACCATCAACAGAGCTGGGAGACAGCCCACAGAATGAGAAAACTTATTTGCCTACTGTTTATCTGACAAAGGCCTAATACCTATGATCTATAAGGAACTCAAACCTGCCGAAAGGAAAAAAAACAAATAGCCCAATACAAAGTGGGCAAAAGATATGAATAGGCACTTTTCAAAAGAAGATATATGAATAGCCAACAGATACATGGAAAAATGTTTAGCTTTACTAATCATCAAAGAAATGCAAATTAAAACCACACTGAGATACTCTAGTCAGAATGGCCATCATCAATAACTCAAAAAACAACTGATGCTGAAAAGAATGCAGGAAAAAGGGAACACTTCTACACTGTTGGTGGGAGTGTAAACTAGTGCAACCTCTGTGGAAAACAGAATTCTAAAATCTAAAAATTGACCTTCCATATGCTCCAGCAATCTCCCTACTGGGAATATATCCAGAGAAACTCAAATCACTCTATGAAAAAGATACTTGCACACACATGTTTATTGCAATATTATTCACAATATCAAAAAAATGGAGCCAACTGTGCTGCCCATCAAAGGTGGACTGGATTTTTAAAAATCTGGTACACATACATGATGGAATATTACGCAGCTAGAAAGAAGGACAAAATTATGATCTCTGCAGCAACTTGGATAGATTTGGAATTTATTGTACTCGGTAATCTACCACAGAAACAAAGAACTGAGTACCACATGTTCTCACGCATAAGTGGACCTTGAACAATTATCATAATACTATAAAAAAGGAATTGGCAGTAGTGGGAAACTGCCAGGGGTGGGAGCATACTTCATCAATAAATATATCTGTTCTTAAACCAGACAAAGTGGGGACCAAAATGAACCCCAAACTTTACCTGTACAATGACTACTTGTATATCTAATCCTGAATTGTACCCCACATCCTTAAAATAAATAAGATATAAAATAAAAATAAATAATAAATAAATAAGTTATCTGGTTAGACATCAGAATAAAATGAACTGTGAAGAAAAATAATAAAATAATTTTGATACCATAGTTTTCAATAATTTGCCCATACATTTTCAAAGTTGTTGCTATAAAGTAGTTCATAATAGCCTTTTGAAAAATAAATATTTTAATCTTTCTGAAAAAAGAAAACATTTTACAAGGGCAAGGGTTGCAGAACTCAAATCTGAAACTGTACATTACACAACTAGGTTTGCAATTGATTAGGTGCCATCCATGGTATTAAATAAAAGCACAAATGTCAATTGTAACTTTTTTTTGTATAAAGACTAATTTATAAAAATTAAAATGTTTAAATGATCAATTTATTTTTCAATTTAAATGTAATGTAGCCTTATAGCATCCTAGAGGGGGCAACATATTTTATACAATTCAGATCAGTTACTTCCATAAAGAATGAAAGATCATTAATGAAAATGTTATAATTGCTGTTTAGTGATGAAAGGTTAATCTTTGGGCCTACTTGAGAAGTAGCACCATACAAAGAGCCCTCTAAATATAGAGAAATATAAGCAAGGACTGCCTTTCTGCACAAAGTGACTGTGGATCGATCATGACTCACGAATGTAAAGGCATCTAAATCTTTATTTTGTATTTTGAATAGTAAATTTGGTTGTTTTAAATAATGATATTGCTACTAATCGCTCTGTATCTCTCTTTGACTTATTTATGTTCTTGTTACCAGCTTTTTTTTTTTAAGGGAAACACTATTTTGTCTTCAAAAGCTAAAACACAGGAAAAAATTAATGCCCAACAGTGTTTTTTATATCTACTGCTATGCAGTCATTGTTGCCTAGCAACACGGTGACCCTTTTCACAGAGAAGTGGCAAACAAATTATAAATGTGCACGTATTTTTTTTTTAAATTTTAAATGAATACCATTTAATGATATATTTTACAGTTTACAGACGCAAAATGTCTCTTCGCATACTGGTATTGGCAGTGCAGAATATTTTATGTGTTTCTATAAGAACACTTAGGAGGAAATAGTACCTTAAAAATATACTATAGGCTTCCTGTGCAGCGAGAATGGCGCAAGGTGAGGTCTGCGGACGCCGGGTTTTCCACCTTCATCGTTTACACAAGCTCTTCTGCAGAGATGGTCAATGTATCTAAAACCCAAAGAACTTTCTGGAAGAAGTGTGGCAAGCATGAGCCTCCCAAAGTGACTCAGTATAAGAAGGGCAAGGATTCCCTGAATGCCCAGAAAAAGAGGTGCTATGATGGGAAGCAGAATGGCTATGGTCGGCAGACAAGATCAATTTTCCAGAAGGAGGCCACGACTACAAAGAAGATTGCTGGAACGTATTGGGCCTGACTCAAACTGATCCATTAAGAGAGGCAAGCATTTTGAATGGGGAGGAAATAAGAAGAGAAAGGACCGAGTGATCCAGTTCTGAACTTTGGGATTTGTTTTTTTTTTTTTTTTTAGTTTTGAGGGGAAAATGTTAAAGCTATAGAAAATTACTTGTAGAAAAATAAATGCAATGATATTTTCACTCAGAAAAATAAAAAAAATACAGCAAAAAAGTTTTGAGAAGGGGCAAGAAAGTAAAAATCTAAACCTCAATACTATGATCTTTCTTTTACTGTCAATGTTAACTAATAACAGACACTCAGAAGAAACAGAGACCAGAGAGAAAATAAACTTGTTAGAAAATAATGGAAATGACTACAACGTTTGGGACAATTAAGTCCTGGACTTTATTCTAAATAGCAGAGAAATAGTACAACTGTTCTCTTTCAATGAGAATATACTATGAAAGCACTATATATTAGAATGCAAGATCATTTGGAAACTGCCATAAAACTACTAAAAATAATCTAGCACTTTTTTATGTCTCACACAATATTTCAGCTTAGTTTAAGTACCTTAAATTCGTATTGTGAACAACAGTTCTTACAGTACAGTATAGTGAAAGTTATATTTATCTTAGTTTTCTCATTGTTTCAATTCTAAATGAAAGAACTTATACATACAGCCAATAACTGAGTTACAGTTTATTTTTCAAAGTTTGTTTCTGAGTCAGTTGTTTCAAATTTTGAATATATAATATTTTCCCTTTTCAAAAAGTTGTAGAATTCTTCTTTCACCCAAGATGGAGTAACAGCCACATAATGTATCCTCCCACCTTTGTCTTGCAAATCATCCTTTTACCTATTTTATCAGCAATAAAAACTAACCAAAAAAGTGAACAATGGCTTGCCAGATATTGACATCAAGTAACAAAAAACAGCAATCTGAGTGATGGGAAACAAATGAGGTAAGCCCGATAAGTGACTTGAGAGAGTTTACAGACTAGTATAAGAAGAGGGAAAACCAGGTAGACTGAAAGGTTCCCTGAGTTGCAAAGATGGAGGTGAGATTCTGGGGAGTCAAATGCTTCTAGAGTTCTCAGGAAAGAGTACATAGTGGAGTGTGCTCCACACAGAGAAAGTATCACAATATCTGAAGATCTATAGGGCATCTATTTTCAAGTATTCTCCTGTGTACTGATTAGTGTATGCACTGAGGAAACTAAATGAAGCTTGACAAAGAACCAATCAAAATGATAAACGCTAACAATGCCCAGTGTTCACCAAGGCCAAGTGTAATGCCTGTTCCCACAGACCAAAATGAAAAACCTCAAGAATTGCAAAACATTGACAGCAAGCACACACGTTTTTTTCACCTCATTATGAGGAATAATTTGCCCAGGAATGAGCACTGCTTTGGTCTTTAACAAATTTTAAAAGTAATACCCAAAGGAATTAAACAATTTCTCAATACTCATAACTACATACCAGCGCAAAGCTTAAGAATATTTATAAAAATACAAATAAGTACAACAATCAACAAAATAAAATCTATAATTCCTATCATCTAAACAAAAATGACCAGCAGGCAAAGAAGCAAAAAAATTGACTCATAAAAAGGAAATCCAATGAGGAAAACCAACCCAGGACTGACACATATGATGTTGGAGTCATTAAACAGAAACATTAAAAGAGTTATTATTTTATTCCATCTTTCAAAAAGTTATGTGGAAGCATGGACCATATAAAAAAAAAGACATTAAAGGAGCACAATAAATTTCTAGAAATAAAAATACACTGGATAGAATAAATGGCAAAAGGAAAAATATTCAAGGCATGCCAACAGAACCTGTCAAAAATTAAACAAAGAGAGAAAAGGGAATCAAAAAGTAAACATTGCATCAGTGACCTGCAGGACAATTTTAAGAAGTCAAATATATGTGAAATTGGAGTCACATGGAATTGGTGAGGAGAGAGAAGATAAGATAAAAATTTTTTGAAAAAATGCCTGAAAATATTCTAAATTTGATAAAAATTATAATCCTCATTACTTAGAATAACATAATGAGCCTGAAGTATGATACATATTAAGAAAACTACACTAATGCATGTTGTAATTAAATAATTCAAAACCAGTGAGAAACAGAAAAACGTAAAAGCAACCAGAGGAACCACAATGACAAATTACCAGAGGAACAAAGATAAGGATAACAGAAGTTTCTCATTTTTCAAAAAATGAGATGATAGAGGGGCAAAATTTATATTATACTGAAAGGAAAAAAAATTAACCTAAAAAATATATTTTAAAAGCAAGTACAGAAAAATACTTTTTCAGAGATTGAAAGGATGATTTTACTACAATCACATCTATACTACAAGACATGTTAAAGAAAGATTTTCAAGCAGAACAAAATAATAGCAGAAGGAAATCTGACTTACATAAAGAAACTAATTTTGCACACCAGAAACTACAAATACATGGGTAAAAAATGAGTTTTGTTTTTATTACATAAAATTCTTTTTTTTTTTTTTTTGAGTTGGAGTCTCAATCTGTCACCCAGAATGGAGTGCAGTGGCCACTCCCGGCCACCGTAGCCTCGACCTGCTGGGCTCCAGTGATCCTTCCGCCTCAGCCTTCCAAATAACCGGAATTACGGGCATGCGCTACCATGCCCGGCTGATTTTTTGATTTATTGTAGAGATGAGGTCTCGCTGCCCAGGCAGGTCTCGAACCTGCGGGCTCAGGCAATCCACTCACCTCAGCCTCCCAAAGGCGCGGGATTACAGGCTGAGCCACTGAGCCTGGCTACATAAAATTCTTTAAAAGTAACTGCTTAATTAAAGTAGAAACCATGTATTATGGGGTTTATAACATATGAAAAAAATAAAATATATAGGAGTATTAACTCAAAGGTTGGGGCAAGAGAAATGGAAGTGTATTATTATAAGAATTTTCTTTACATGAAATGGAACAATATAATTTTCCAGAACTGTGTGTTTAGTTAAAAATGTATACTACAAACCCTAAAGTAACCACTAGAATAAAAAAATAGCTAATAAGCCAACAAATGAAATAAAGTTAAATCATAAAAAGTTTCCATTAAGCCCAAAGAAGGCAGAAAAGGTTGACAAAAATAATGAAGAACTAGTAAGGTAATAGACATTAAGTAGCAAAATAATAGCTTTACATGAAGCCATATTAATAGACACAAACCATGTAAATGGTCTAAATTTATAAGCAGAGATTTTAAGATTGTATAAAAAACGGAGACACAACTAATTGATGTTTATAATAAATGCACTTCAAATATGAAGACACAAAGAGGCTATAAGTATGAGGATGGTAAAAGGTATATCATGCTAACACTAATTAAAATAAAGCTAGATTACCTGTAACAATATCAGACAAAGTAGATTTCAAAACAAGAAATACTACTAGGTATAAAGGGATAATTTTATAATGATAAATTATATGACAATGAGATCATTCATCAAGAAAATATAATGATCCTAGACATTTGTATACATAATAAGAGTATTTCAAATTACATGAAAAAAAAATAAAAGTACAGTTAGAAATAGACAAAGACACAATAGCATTTAGATGTTTCAATACCCCTTTCTCAGTAATTGATAGAACACGTAGAGAAAAGATTGGTAAAGATATAGAAAATTTGAACATTACCAACAATCTTGGCATATAGAACATTGTGCCCAACAATAGAACACATATTCTTATCACATGCACACATTGTGTTTGCCATGATAGACTATATTGTAGGCAGTTATAATTGTCTCAATAAATTCAAAAGAATTCAAATCATACAAGTAAATTCTCTGGTCAAAATGGCAGTAAATTTGACATCAATAACAGAAAAATCTCTAGAAAACCCTCAAATATTTGAAACTTATATAACACACATATAAATAACCCATGAATCTAAAAACAAATTAGATATATTAAGCTGATCAAAATGAAAACACAAGATATAAAATCTGTGGACTGTCAAAAAGAAGTATTTAGAAGAAAATTTACAGTACTAAATACATATGTTAGAAAAGATGAAAGGTCTTAAATTAATGACCTAAGCTTCCAACTAAAAAAAACTAGAAATGACGAGCAATGTAAATATAAAGTAAGCGGAAGGAAGAGAATAACAAATATCAGTATGGAAATCAATAAACCGAGAACAGAAAAACAATAGAGAAACTCAATGAAACTAAAAGTTGATTCTTTAAGAAGGTCATTAAAATTGACAAACCTTTAGACAGACTTAACAGTAACAAAAAAGAGAAATAACACAAATTACCAGCATGAGTAAGAAGAGAATTGATATTACTACAGATTATAAAGCTATTAAAAGAATAATAAGATAATTATGGATAAATATGAATACATTCAACATCTTAGATAAGATGATCAGACAACTTAAAAGACTGACAAATTTCACTCAAAGCGAGCTTATATGTTTAATAGACATATCCCATGTCTATTAAAGAAATTTAATTTGCAATTTAAGCCTTTCTATTAAGAAAACTCCAGGCCCATATGGCATCAATAGTGAATTTTGAAATTTGAAGAAAAAATTACTTTGCTATACAAACTTCTTCAGAAAACCGAAAAGAGGTGATTATTTCCCAATTCTTCTATGATGCCAGCACAATCCTGATACAAAAGCTAAGCAAAAACATAATAGAAAAAATTACAGTATCCTGCCTGCATGGTCCATCAATGCAAAAATCTGCATCAAAATACTAGCAAATCAAATATAACACAAAATAAAAAGGATAATACATTATGACCATGTGGGGTTTATCCTAGGAATATAAGGCTGATTTAACATTCAAAAATTCCCCCATATCAATAACAATAAGAGAAAAAAGCATATGATCATCTCAATAGACTAAAAGAAAAAGCAATATCCATTTCTGATTTAAAAAAACAACTCATCAAAGTAGGAATAGAAGGGAACTTCTACAACAAGTTGCATATGGTAGTTAAATTTCCAGGGTAACTCACAAATATAATTTTTGATAAATCACTATATTTGTGTAATTATAAAGAATTTGAAGACAGCAGCACTGTTGAAAAATCTTTAACAAGGCATTTCAGTTGCATATTCTTTCATCATCTGGGTCCCTTGGAAGTAAACTGGCAGCTCTCCCAGTCATCCTGAGCTTGACTATGACACTTGGCCATAGTAAAGGTTAAATAAGTAGTACCAACACAGTCCTGGCTCTGGTATAAATAAAAAAATAAATAAAAGATAAGAGAACAGGGAGTATTTACAGAGGTTATTGGGCTTTAAGCTTTAAAAATCCTATTAAGGTGTGTCTTTGTCCCACTGTGTTTCAGGATAAAGTCAGGATTTCAAAGATGTGTTAAAAAATCCATGAGAAAATAAAATATAAAGAAAGAGGACTTTTTCAGGCTATACCAAACTTGAGTGGACTAAGATGTATAGGGATCTTAGATCTGAAAAAAGGAAGATTCTATGACATCACAGATCTGAAGAGAACAGGGTTTTCATCTCATTAACCAAATCAATTCTGCATACTCACTGTTGCTTGAAACCAAAGCTTATTTCTCCTCACATGCACCCACACAATACAATGAGATTCAGGCTCTGGAATTCCATACTATCCAACTTTATCACTCCTTCTCGGGAGTCTCCTCTTCCCACTGTTGACTTCAACAGTAAGAGCCAATGTTGAGTGCATTGTTAATAAACATGTCAGATAAAAGCAGATTTCTGAATCCTACAAACACAGGGAATGAGAGAAAGGATAGTGGGATGCTGGACAATAGATCCCATGTATAGAAGTATCTAAATATCTGCTTCATTTTCTGACTGAGGGCCAGTTCTACTGACAGTTTTCAACCATGAACAAGTGATTCAGCAATGTCCACAGCAGGAATTTAAGAAGTTTCATTGCCGAAGAGGCAAATAGCCCTTGGGATGGAGGCTCCTTGCCATCTCACACCTCCCTTTTCTGCTTCCTTCCACAGACAAGTTCCTTCTGTATGAGAGGTACAATGTTAGGTTCTCAGGGCACAATGACAAATATACCATCCCTTGAAGGACTTGAAGTTTAAACAGAGGCAAACAGATATGATGCCCCATGCAGATAATAAACACTGATGAAATGATTGAAAATATTACAAGAAATACTTATGCTGAGGGAAAGAAGCCAGACAAAAAAACAGTACATATTATATAATTCTATTGATGTCTATAATTCTAGAATGTTTAAATTCATCTTTGAGGACAGTAAGTAGAATAGTGATTGTTTACAGATGAGACCAAGGGGGCAAGGAGGGCAATCAGCAAGGATTACTAAGGGACATAAGGAAACTTCTGGTGGTGATGAATGTGATCACTATCTCGATTGTAGTGGTATATTTAGGGATATATACATATATCCAAACTTACTAAAATGTGAACTTTAAATACTTAAAGTTTATTGTATGTAAATGGTTTAATTTACACTAGCTTTCATTAAGGGCCCTCGTAGTCCTTCAGAGTCCACCGAGTCACCCCAGAATGAAGGAGAGAGAAACTATGAAGGTACATTTCTTATTTGTTTCCCTTGGTTAAGTGTCTGTATGTGAGTATGTAGTCCACACATTTATCCCAACTCACAGGCACCCATACAAGACTATGAAATTCAGGATCTGGAATTTCACAATCTAACCTCATCACTCCTGTTCGGGCATCCTCTCTTCCTGCTATTGACTTCAACAGTGAGAAGCAGTGATGTTGTTAAAAATATCTTAGAGGGGACAATGTAAACACACAGTAAGGAACAATTTTCTTCTTCTTGCAAAGGATGAGTTGCACTAGCATGGCCTCCTAAACAGATATTGCTAAAGCCAGTCACAGCTCTCTGTCTCAAAAGGCCCTCACAGAAAAAAAAAAAAAAAAAAAAAAAAAAAGACACGTCCAAATTGTATAGTTTGAGGAGAGATCATAAAAGGATTACATCCAAGGATGTGAGAAGGATTTAGACTAGTGTGAGGGATGGTGGATGGCTAGTAGCCTTCAGCACCTTTAGACTAGAAGTGAGAGAAGTAGTTCATAGACACTGTGGAGAAGGTGCCCTGTGAAGAGGGACATTTAAAAAGTAGTGAGACCTTAAAGCAAACACCCAACCTGCATGGACTTTTCAGGGAAAGAAGCAGAGAAAGAAAAATGCTACATGTACTTTCCTCCCTCTCTGCCATCCTTTACAGGTGTTCTCCAATGGCCAACCCCAACTCAAAGCCAAAGAATAAGAGGGCGGGCATTCATTCAAACAGCCTCCTCATCTCATAGCAGCATGGAAAATATGGAAAGACAGATAGATGATATACAGTATCATCCCCATTATATGTGTCATCTACTTTCTTCTTTTCTGGTCCAGGATCAAAGATAAACAATTAGAACCAACACAGAGTCATGTTTTTCTTCTGGAAAACAATGATAATTTCAGACAGTTATTTCACAACATAAGGCTTCAGTCTCCCTCTAATTGGATAATCTCAGTTTCAGTGCTTGGAAAGATACAGTGAAGAGCATGAGTTTGAAAGCACTGTCCTACTCAGGAGTTGGCACACCATGGTTTGTGGACCAAAACTGTCATACCAACTGTTTTTGTACAACCTGCAAGGTAAGAATGTTTTCTACACTTTTAAATAATTGAAAAAATTCAAAAAAAGAAGAATATTTTGGAACATGTAAAAATTACATGGCATTCAAATTTCAGTGTCCATTAATAGTTTTCCTGTTTATTGGAATGAGTCCTACTCATCCAATTGTTTATGACTGCTTTTGCACTACAGAGGAAAAGTTGAGTATTTTCCCACATAACCTAAAATGTTTACTCTCTGGCTCTTTACAGAAATAGTTTGCTGACTCCAACCCCATGCTAAAGACGCTGGAGAGATATGGAGACAGATTCACCTGGAGCCAGGCCCAGGTACCACCACTACTTGGATCAGTCACCCTGAGTTCCACAAATCTGAGTTTCCTTAGACAAAAAAGAGATAGCAATGCCTACTATATAGAGTCACTGTTGAGGATTAAATCATAGAACAAAAGAAAAGAACCTAGCACAGGGACTAGCATACACAATAATATTATTTCTGTTCCTAAATGAATACATAGGCGAAAATACCATGCACCAGTAAGTGATGTAATTCCTCCTAGTGTTCTCTTTGCATACCTTTTAAAAACTTTACCATTTACCAAACATACGTCTATCTTCTCATTATTTCAACTGGTGTCAGAGAAGATTTACTTCTTATCTAAAGCTCATCCCTTGCCTGTAGACACCACATCTTGTCTCTTTCCAATCTGCTTAGATAATAGTTCTTAATCTTTAGTGTGCTTACAAAATGTCTGGGTGTTAAAATGCAGATAAGTGAGCCCACAGAGAAATATGCATCTTAAAATTACCTTAAGAAACACTGATATAATCCACTCTCTTCCTCTTTGTTTCTCTCACTCTCTGTCTATGCGCACGCACACACACACACACACACACACACACACACACACACACACACACACACTTCCTTTCTAACATTTTTTGCAATTTCTTTGTGGACTCTTTCCATTCTATCAGTATCATTTATTTTTAAAAAATAAAATGGAGTTTCTATTGTCTTAGTATTTTTGCTGGCTACTTTCAATCTTTTTAACTTTTATCACTGAACTCCTCACATGTGCAAATTATAATACATCTGAAGCTATTTAGGGAAGCTATAAGATTTCTATACATGTAATTTCCTGCACCACCTCTCATTTTCTGTCTATTGCTTCCTTCCCTATTTCCTTTGTTAACTACTTGTCATCTTCTCTTCATCAAACAGAACCTCCTTTGCTCAGTTTACATCCCCACAGTCTCTCACTTTCAGTGAACTCATCCAGCCATAGTCAGAACCATCTTTAGGGAACTTCATAGTGAGAGGTTAACATGCTTTTAGCACAAGGACATGGAGTTGTATTCAGAGTTTCCAGACATCGTTCCCAAGTCTGAGGTTTGAAGGAGCTTAACAGGGCAAAACCCATTTTTTCCTTCCCTTAAGTAACAGAGGAAAAAGCCAGAGGTAAAAAATGCAATAGAAAAAAAATTTTTTTATTGATAAGACTGATGGTGAAGAATATAGCTTATGTCAGTACCCAAGTAGATTTGCAATACTGAGACGCTGAGCTAGACGGATTTACTCACCCAGTAACAGGCATTGCTGAGTAACATCAGAAACGGGAAAGAATTCTTCCTGACAACTCTGAGTCCATTTACAGAAAGAAAGACTCTACCTAAGTTTAGTCATCTGAAAAAAAAAATGACAACGTGGAAAAGGCAACAATGTTGGGGAAAAAGCTACAATGACATACAGAAACTGATAACATTGAGACATGGAAATGAAAAATTCTACCTGAGTTTGGGAAAACATATTTCAAATGTTCAGAGAAGCAACATGTGATGGAAATTTGTTAAAAAGTGGTGTGCCTTCAGATAATCAGGATAATCTAGAAAGAGTAAGGAGGAAGGAATCCTAACTATTAATCATTTTTAATACTCTAATTTTTTAAGGAAGAGGGCAACTCTTTTAAAAGGGACTAGAAAAATCATGGAATGTAGGGCACATGTCCAAGAGAGCAGAAGATTAGTATGACATTGTATGAATATCAGGAAGACTAAAGTCCTCACTGAGCAAGATGTGGCTCAAAAATGCCAGACAACTAAAGTAACTTTAGAGATGGGTCAAAAGAAAAAGAAACAATCTCAGAGAAGATGATGTAATGTTCACAGATTACAAAGAAAATGCAACTGACTCAACATTACTCTTAGGCAAGTTGTTTTATCTCTCCATGACACAATCTCCTGCCTCTTCAACAAATGAAAAGGTGTTGGACACCACGTTCCCATCCATTTTAATTTTGTTTTTGATATTCATAAAATGATCTTCAACCTAGGATGGTGGGCATATGTACCAAGGAACTTTAATTAAATGTATAGCATAATGAGAAGAAAAAATAGATTGAATTAGTAAATAGAATAGCTACTATAAGGACACTAAAAGTAAGGTGTGCCACACTAACTTCATTTATGTTGATTGGGTGATAGGGAAGAGTAACTGACGTTAAGTTTCTTGATTTCAGGGAAATGTGTGATGAATCCTCCAATAATATAATTTGGAATAAAACAACATTTGGAGAATGTGGAGGAAAATTAGAGTGTAATTAAAATTGAATAATAGTGACAGTATATATTTTTGTTATTCTCGCTGTGTAATCTTCTAAACATTGTTAACTTTCTCTGGGCCTGTTTTTTAATTAGTTTTAAAAAAATAAGTAGTTGGGCTATTTAATCCTATAGTTCATTTCCTATTCTAAAATGTGAGGATTCTAAAGTTCTACTAACTTGACATAAACATAAAAAAGACACTTCAGTAAACTGCAATTAAGACCTTGTCTTGGCTTTGACAGCTCAAGATTTCTATTAGAGATTTGGATTAAGATGTTGAAGGGCTAATTATGGAATTTACAGATAACACAAACCTGAACTGTGTGACTAAAATGACATGCTGAAGAATCAAAATCTGAGACAAATTGCAAGAGATTAAAGCTTACAGTTTACTTTATATAAGAATGAGAATTGAGACTACTTAGTTTGCTAACAGTTTATGAAGAAGTGATGGTTACCTCAAATTTAGTATGAACCAGTATGAATACACACACAGAAAAAGAGAGAAAGACACATAGAGAGAAAATTGCACAATATTGTCAATATACACTAAAAGCCTTTAAAAAGGTAACTTTTAATCACATATTTCTAATTCTAATAGTTTATAAGAAAACAATGAAGAGTAAATATGTCCTTAAGTTTTAACTACTCACACTTATTGTTGAACTATTTCTAATCACTTAAAACATTTTTTTAAACTATAATATTCAATAATAAGGTGAGCATACATTTGAATTGTGACAACCCATATAACAGATTACAATACAACCAAAAAACTGTTCATATATATCCATGTGAAAAGATGGTCATGATACACTGTTGAAAAAAACCCAGATTTGCAAGATAATGTATCTAGTATAAACTCATGTTTGAAAAATCAAAATGTGTATGTAACAAGTTCCCTCAGTATTCCATATACGTGGGACACTTTTCAGGTACAAACTGACACTACTTCACTCATTTGGGTTTTCACCAGTATTATCACAGTACAATAGCAGGTTGTAGTAGACATGTGTTAGATTTGAACAATCCGGCATTCACTTCTCTTCTTTCAGTAAAAGTGATCCAATTATTTCTGGGGCCAAATCTATCCCCATCTCTAGGAGTTAACATGTAACTCCAGCCTGAGTCAATTAATATCTGTCATTTCTCTGCCATGATGATTGGTTCTGAAATTGTCACAGGACTGATGTGAGTCTAGAAATAACTTTCTGATTCTGGGAAATAGAACTTCTTTATCCTAAAATTTGAAACTAAAAAGAAACGGACTCAACTTATATAGCAGCTATTTTTCTACAAGTATGACAGAGTCAGTTTTGTTGCTAGAAAAAGACTTATTGATAGAGACAGCTTTATTGAGATATGATTGAGAAATACAAATTGTGTATATTAAAGGTATACAGAAAGATGCTCAACATCACTAATCATCAGAAAATGCAAATTAAAACCACAATGAAATAATCACACCTGTTAGGATAGCTATTATTAAAAAGTAAGAAGATGAGTATTGGCAAGAATGTGGAGAAAAGGGAATTCTTAGACACTGTTGGTGGGAATGTAAGTTGATGCAGCCATATGGAAAACAGAATGGAGATTCCTTTAAAAATTAAAAATAGGACTATCATACCATCCCGTCATCTCATTCATATATATATATATATATATATATATATATATATATATATATATATATATATATATATATAATTTCCTTTGGAGACATATATATATATATACACACATATATATACATCCTTGCCAATATGTGTGTGTGTGTGTGTGTGTGTGTGTGTTATATATATATCTCCAAAGGAAATGATATCATTATGTCAAAGAGGTATTATTCACAATAGCCAAGACATGGAACCAATTTATGTACATCAGTGGATGAAAGGGTAAAGACAATGTGAAAAGTGGTGTGTGTGTGTGTCTGTGTGTGTGTGAAATTCTGCCATTTGTAACAAGATGGATAAACCTGGAAGACATCATTCTAAGTGAAATAAGCCAGACACAGAAAGACAAATACTACATGTTCTCACATGTGGAATCCAAAACAGGGAAACTCATAGAAACAGAGAGTAGAAGGGACTAGGAGGTGAGAGAAATGTTTGGTCAAAGGGTACAAACTTTCAGTTAGAAGATGAAGCAAGTTCTGAGAATCTGGTACAAACCATGGTGATTATAGTGAATAATATTGTATTATATATTTGAAATTTACTAAGAGAGTGGATCTTAAGTGTTCTTTCCACACACAAAAAAAAATGGTAACCAAAATGGACAGCTTTTTAAGCCAATAAATTCCTGCTTGGGTTTGCCCATCTGAAGGGGACTTTCAGATTCTTATAATCTTAAATGTTCTAATGGTATAGTGGGGTGAATGTACAATAAGTCTAGAGATTACTATTCAGCTCGGTCACAAGAATGCTGATGTGTCCTATGAACAGCCCCACCCAACAGACAAGTCAGAGTTACCTGGGACTCCAATAAGGTAGATATTCTTCTTTAGGAAATGGGACAGAAATCTCAAGGTGGGCTCCAGAGCCAATACCTCTAGTAGCCGTCCGGGGCGTGGAGGAAAGTCAATGAGAAGACTCTGAGGCAAGAAAGTGATCAAAAGAAAACTCAAGGTCATTGGCTCCTGGAAGGATGATTTTAGTTTCAAATTAGCATTAATTAGAACTGATTAGTGTAGTCATATATCATTCACTGAAGGGTCCTGTGCCAAATGACTATAGCTAGCTTTCCCCTAAAAACACTTTCTCATTGCTTAAGCATCACCAGATGATTCTGACAGTCTTATAGGTAGCATACGCTGTAGAAAGAAAATCCACTGAAAGCTCTGGAGAAAAATGTCAGTGGTGCCGACAGTGAGGAAGATAGACAAACTGCCAAGAGGCCTATGGAAAGGTTTGCAGGCAGTTTCTCTAGCGAAGGGAAATGACACCAGTGCAGGAGCAAATGGCCCCCAATGAGCTCCAAGCAGCAGGCTGGTGCAGACTACATAGATATGAGAAAAGAGTCAAGATCTAAGATCTGGGGCAAAGGTAACAGGAAAAGCAGATGACAAGGGGCAAAGGTAGGTGCCACCCAGCAATGCTGATATCCTAGGAAAGGAGTGAGAACTTCAGTCCTGTGGTCACATAGCTGTTGGACAGAGAAGTTAATAAATATCTGAGTTAAATGACAAAGTAGCCATTTTGTGTCTATAAACTGGAATTTATGAGTATGGATTATTCTGTATTTTGTCCTTCTTCCTCCTTCCTTTCTCCTTCTTTTATTTGTATTTTCTTTTATTTTTGCTTCTATTTCCCATTTTTCTGTAATAAAAATACATGACTTGTTTAACTAAAAAGTTATATATTTTTTCCTAAAATGACCCAAAATGGGGTTTTTTCTTGCACTGATAGAAATATAATGTCCTGACCTAAGAAATTCTGCCACTGAAAATAATAGTCACTCTCCAACCTTCATGGATTTCCTTACTTGGGCACACAATTTTGGCATCAACTTTAGGGGAAATATTGATAAATTAGAGGGAGAATGGGAATGGAAAAGAGGTTTGATATCACCTTTCCAAAAACAGTAGTTGAAAGAACTGAAAAGTTTAGCCTAAAGAAGAGGTCTCTGAGTGGAAAGAAGAGGAGCTGTACCTAGGGCAAGGTAGATGCTTACTTCATGCTTTTGTATAATCAGTAATTAAATAAATGGCATGTGCCTGATTAGATCATAGTTTTATAAGAGAAAATTATGAAGTGTACTTTCTTCCATCTCTTCAGAACCTATTACCATGCTTTGCATACAGTGGAGGCTCAATAAATATTTAGAGGTTGATTATATATCATTCATAGTCCCATCCTAGCTCTCTATGAATAGCTAGAAGCAAGAGCCCAAGAGCTAGGAATCAAGTGAAGATCCAGTTTCATCTTTCTACCCTTCTGACTCATCCTTTACCCCTAGACTCCTTTGATACCGAAAAACTTTTTCACCTTCTTATCTGTGATGACCTTCACCTACAGTCCACTTGACATGTCCATGAGCTCTTCACATGAACATTCCCATCATTCTCCACTGCTCAACCACCAAGATTTCAAACTGAAATTCCAATTGCATTTCAAATTTTTAAAGTAAACAGCCTACCGATACCTCTAACCTATCATGCCTAAGACTAAATTCATCATCTTGTCAACCAAATTGGTTCATCATTTTTTTTCACATTTCTGGTTACTATCCCATCACAGACTTGTTAACCAAGTTAATTAAACTGCCCTTAGGTTATCACTTTCCCAAATCCAATGCTCCATCGACAAAAGTGTCTTGCATTTTCCATTGCAGCATCACTCCTATTTGAACTATTGTATCTATTCACACTTTCTTCACCATACTTGATACTATTATGGTCTACTTTCTAGATTATAACAATAATGTTCTAATTTAGCTTCTTCCTTCCTTCTTCACACTCAGCAAATATTTCCCATAGCTCCCAGATTAGTTTTCTCAATGCCTCACTCTGATTATGGTACTTACTGCTTACTTTCCTGACTCCCTTTAGGACTAAATAAAATTTAAATTCTCTGGTTTATTACACAACGTTTTTAATACATTGATCCCAATATGTTTTTACCTGCATGATTTTCAGCAGTTTTTATAAATCAGCTCTTTGCTTCTCACAATTTGTTCTATTCAAATATCTTCTATGTTTTTCAGGCCCTCATTGTTTCCATTGTTCTTCTACCAACAAGCCCTGAATTAAACATCACCCTGCCTTTCAGTCAGCTCTGATCTCCTATCCCTTGAGTCAAAAACTAAATTTTTTCTCCTCCAAACTTGTACATCACTTTCTCTTGTGGTACTCTTGCCACTTACTTTTATTTTCATATGAATGTATAAATTTGATTGATTTTTCATAACAAAGTAAACATAATGTAGTGAGAGCTTACATCCTTGTATTAGCCATTCATTCACTGATCTAAAATATTTATTGAACATCTAAGATGTGTTAAGTGATAGGCATACAGTAAGATGAATTTGTCCTTACGTCAGGACTTATTTTTGCATAGAAGACTCTTGCTAAACAAATAATGAGCAAGTAGATTATTAATTAAAAGTGTGATAAGTACTAAAATAAAAAATATATAGTGCTATGTTTCTATATAGAATGTGGACATATAAGATAGTATTGTTTTATTATTTTTAAAAAATCCTTTCATTTTGAAGCTCTCTGATTTCTGCCCCCCCCCCCCAAAAAAAACCCTTTCAAAATGGAGATGTATTCCATCTGGTTTAAAAGGATTTGCTTATTTCGTAGAAATTATTTTCTTTGATTTATAGCATGACTTAGCTATTATGAGTGAAGACAATGATATCTGAGGTACAAAATAGGAAACTAAACTTTTACTACTGAGCAACCAAAACTGACTAGCTTAGCTGCAAAACTAAGGCAGATGTTTTGCCTTTTTCTTCCTTGTTGTTTTATTCTAGAGCAATGATTTTTTTTCTTTTTTCTTTTATGGATCGCTTGGAGCCATCAATCATGGCCACTAATCTCCAACAAAATAAGACGAGCAAAACCATAAAAAAGAGGGTGATTCATCACTGAACCTGAATGCCAGCTGTGAGGGGAAAGTCCTCCCTGACTTGGAGCTAGCAGGCACAATAGCACATTATTCCCAGGGAAGCTATGACTTGAAATTTCTGAATGGACTTACCACCAGTCTCAGTCAGCAGCCCACTACACATGCACCGGCATGTCAGCTCTTCAAATAGACTTTTCTCTCCAGAATTGAGACTGTTCCTAGCCTTCACATATTTATTTAAAAACAAGGTTAGATTTTCATTCTTGTTTGCTTCCGCTGGATTAATGCTTCATACCGCAAGAGTATAAAATTCCCTCTTATTCTCTTAAACAAGAGCTTTCTTTTTCTCAAACAGAAAGTACCATATATGTTTTGGCACCTCTGATTGTCAGTTCATGAAGACAGGCTTCCCTCTCCCATCCTCCTTCTGAATCATCTTCTTTGCTCCTTTTGTACCGAGGTGTCACTTTTCTCACTCTGTACCTACCCTTCTCATTGGTGGGATCTCTTTCCTTACAGATGAGCTGAATGTTCCTTTGTTTGCCAACAGTCACTTCGCTAAGAATAATAAATTACAGGCAGTTCATGGTCATATAAATGGAAGCAAGAAAGTCACCATTACAGCCACTTATAACACATGGCATGGGTATGAAAGAAGGACCCCTAGGACAGATGGCAACATTCCACATAAAGACCCCCCCTGGGAATGAGATCACTGAACAGAATAACCCATATGAAGGTTACTAGGGAAAACCAGTTATCTTATGGCCTTGAACTGCAAGGAAAATGCAGTGAGCTAATAAAAACCATTGTTGCTGTGTCCTATAATTAACTGTTGTTTACATGTCCTTAAGGACTATAAAAGACACATAGGGCATATAGAAAATTTTCCAGTGAGCCATGAATGTTGTCCTTGCAACAAGGAGTAAAGAAGGGAATGGAAAAAATAAAATATACCTTGCCATGTGTTATTCCCCCTTTCCTAGGGAAAAACAAAGAATTTTTGTGGCAAGCATATTGGAGACATTGTTGACGAACAGTTCGTCTTCACATAAAGGTTACCTCTGTAAAGCTGCCAAGGTCAGTGCCCTGGTGGGTAATCTGCCAAGTAAGTGCCAGTTGTGGAATCTACACGGTGGCAGGCATGGAGGCAGGCTTCATTCTCCCACCCTCTTTCTGAATCACCGTTCTTTGCTCCTTTGTACCAGAGTTGTCACTTTTCCCACTCTGTGCCCTCCCTTCTCATTGGTGGGATCTCTTCCCTTACATGTGAGCTGAATGTTCCGTTGTTTGCCAGGAAGCCAGGCTTGCTGAATGCTGATTTCATGGAAGTCACACAAGAGAGGCAAACAGTAATTTTCCAAGTAATCTACATAAAAAGTAAATTTACAAGGCATAGAGTGCTCAACTTGGCCCTTAATGCATGTATGCCTTTTTTTATAAAAGGAATGATTTCTGTGTGTGTGTGTATGTCTATGTATACATGTGATACGTACATGTATGTATATGATACACTATACATAATAAAGTATATGTGCATAGATTTTTTTTCCTTAAAATACACACACACACACACACACACACACACACACACACACACACACGTTTTTATTTCCTTTTTGTTTGGGCATTTTAAATGGCTCTGTCTTTTCTTATCGAACGTCTTATGTTTTTCTCTTTATAAAAGAATCACAGGAAAAGTGCAACTGCAAAATAACTATTCAATTTTGTTAACCTTTCTAGTGTTTTAAGACCACCTGATATCTACTCTTTAGGGTCTGAAACTGTGGAAAGATGTGTTTGATTTATTTTTTTTTTTGACATATAGAGTGAAATTTTTAAAATTCTTGTAAGTGTTCATTCAAAGATATTTTCCTAGTATAGAATATATCCCCATAGTCATTTAGATATTGTATTACTTTCTGCACTTTTCAAAAGTAAAAATGTTTACCAGGTACAGTGGTTCAAACTTGTAATCCCAGCACTTTGCGAAGTTGAGATGAGTGGATTGTCTGAGCCTCTGGGGTTCAAGATCATCCTGGGCAACATGGAGAGACCTCATCTCTACAATTAAAAAAACAAATATATATATCCAAGCATGGTAGTGCATGCCTGTGTTTCCAACTAGTTGGAAGACTGAGGTGGAAGGATAGCTTGAGCCTAGCAGGTTGACGCTGGGGTGGCCGTGAGTGTGCCCTTGCACTCCAGCCTGGGTGACAGAGTGAGACTCCAACTTAAAAAAAAAAGTAAAAATGTTTAGCACATGTCATATTTAACCTTGTGACATTCGTTCAAAGTATTTTTATGTTGAGACTTCACAGGAATTAAAGAAAGCTTAGGTAATTGCTTGTAGTAAGCTGTTGGTTCATTCAGGGTATTTAGGGTAACTAAATAGCTCCATAAGGCAAATTGTCACTCACCTGTAGATCATCTATCATTAAGGTGTATTTGATTTGAAAAACCTATAAAATAAGCACTATTTGATGCTAACAGTTTAGTCTTTTCGGCAGAGGGAAGGGTTTCAAGGTTATATTTTGAATAACACAAAGTTCCTAGATACAATTCTTCAAAACTCTGGAAAGCACAAGAATTACTCATAATGAAAATCATTCCTGTTTATACCTTCATATCAATTAATCATCTATATTGCACAAAGACACAAACCGATCTAATTGTTCTCTAATGTCACACACCTTAATAAGAAAGAAATAAAATAAATCACCACATTTTTAAAATTTAATACGTTATATGTTTCCATACTTTTAATACTAAAAAAAATCGCAGTCAGACAACTTCACAAAAGGAGAAACATATTTGTTGAAGATTTCAATAATCAGTTGACGGTAAGTTGCAAATTATAACCAGGGCAACAACTGAGAAAAATCTGTATTAGTAATATGATCACTCTCCAGACATTTTCTATATGTAATTACTCATTTTTCTTACTGCTTGCATTAATAAACCAGTGGAAGTCATCAGAATTAAATCTGATAGGAAGTCAGATAACTCAGACCTGTAATGGGAAATAGAGATTCCGAGTAAGTTCATCTGTTTGGCTCAGCTCAGATCTACAAACAACAGAGAGCTGTTTGGCACTCTGTTTGCAGTCTTGGCAGAGTTCCGAAAGACTGAATGGAGAGGAATTCTTAATGACTTCCTAACATTCAGGTGGGAGCTCTTTCCAGAAGGAGATTGAGACACAAGAATTACATTTACAGAATGAGGTATTTGGGTTTGTTGAGGCTTCTCCCTGTCAAGATGGAAATAAAGGAAGTCAATTATCAGCAAATATGAAGATTCTGCCATTAGATTTAAGTGAAAACAAAGGCATTGCCAGGAAAAAATTCTTCAATGTAAATTAAAAATATTAGTTTTCTTTAAGCAAAGGGCATTCATCTTGGATATCTTATGAGTCTCCTTCAAATATTGAAAGATAGCTACTTTCCTGAATCTTCTCAGGTTAAGATATGATATTTTTTTCTTTTCTGATCAGTTTTAAATGGAAATCACATTGATATGTGATGATGTTTAGTCCTAGGCTATGGCTTTCTAGATGACCATATTTTTAATTTGAAGGTGAACTATCATGTGCTATATGAAACATCCTCTGCCTAGTATGCCTATTTTAGAAAGTTGTTTTAAAATGAGTCAGTACCAATTATGAATTATAGAATAAGAACCTTTCTCTAGGTGACCACATTTTTCCTAAATCTAATTAGTCACATTCCTCCCAAGTCTCTACTCTATTGCATTCTATGGCTGCTGCTTCTAGATCTAGCTGCAGCTATCAATATCTGTGCTGTCCAATATAAACATCACTAGTCACCAGATGCTACTAAGCACCTGAAACATGACTAATCCAAGTTGACTTGTGATATGAATACAAAATACACGCTGATTTTGAGGAGGCACTATTTTTAAAAATGAAAATATCTGAGTATGGTTTTTAGATTGATTACATGTTGAAATAACACTTTATATATGTTTTATTGAACAAAATATACTATCAAAATAAATATCCTGACAGGGAGGCTCATACCTGTAATCTCAACCCTTTGAGAGACCAAGAGGGGAAGATCGCTGGAACCTAGGAGTTTGTGAACAACCTGGGCAACACAATGAGAACTTGTCTCCACAAAAAATTAAAATTAAAATAAAAAAAAATTAAGGGCAACCCTCCCTCCCACTGTGGGAACTTTTTTGTCCTCTCAATAAATCCTGCTTTCTTTAAAAAAAAGAAAAAAAAAGATTACCCAGAAATGGTGGTTCATGCCTGTAATCCCAGTAACTTAAAAGGCTGAGGAAAAAGGATCTCCTGAGACTAGGAGGTCAAAACTGTAGTGAGCTGCAAGTGTATCACCACACTCCAGCCTGGGCAACAGAGTGATACTCTGACTCTAAATAAATATATTAATAAGTTAATTAATTAGCCTGTTTATTTTGGCTTTTTAAAATGTGGCCAAGCGCAGTGGCTCAAGCCTGTAATCCCAGCACTTTGGGAGGCCGAGGTGAGAGGATTGCCTGAGACCACGGGTTCAAGAACAGCCTGGGCAACATGGAGAGACCTCATCTCTACAATTGAAAAAAAAATTATCGGGCATGGTAGTGCGTGCCTGTGTTTCCAGCTACTTGGAAGACTGAGGCGGAAGAAGACTGCTTGAGCCCAGCAGGTTGACTGCACTCCAGCCTGGGTGACAGAGTGAGACTACAACTCAAAATATATATATGACTACTAGAAAATTTGAAATTACAGATGTAGCTCACATTCTGTGGCTAGAGACAATGCTAGGCCTATACAGCTAGCAGTCAATATAGCTGCAAATTCTAAGCAAATCACAGTGTTAGCCCATCCTAGTTTATATGTTTCATGCAGTATGTAAAGGACCTTTCTCTTGGGAGAACATACAAGTTCTGTGTTAGGGAGAGTAGCTTGCCACCCAAAAGATGGCCATTGGCATCAGCAGCACTGCTATAATTGCCAGAAAAAAGGACTGAGGTGATGGCCAAAATTCTCGACTTACAACAAACTCCAAATTGGAGAGGTGGCCTGGAAATAGAAGAAGAAATAGAGTTCATCATATGGAAACCTTCCCTTTAAAATGTAATATACAAAACCACAAGATAATCTGAAGATTAAATCCTGTAGAAAGTTACGTCTATCTCTGGCTTCTACAGTTTAAAATGGATTTATGCAAAGCCTTTCCATTGGTTTGGTGCCAACACTATCAAATATTGAGTAAATCAAATACATTTTCAAGTAACTTTTCCTTTTTAGTTGAAATACCTCTGCATTTTCTTATGCCTTTTATTGACTCCGAATCAAATTGGCATTTCCCTTCTCTGTGTTCCACAGCACTTTTTCCTGTAGTTGTCACTATACGATACCAGCACCAATTCATAAAATATATTAGACTAGCCGGGCTCGGTGGCTCAGCCTGTAATCCCGCACCTTTGGGAGGCTGAGGTGAGTGGATTGCCTGAGCCCGCAGGTTCGAGACCCACCTGGGCAGCGAGACCTCATCTCTACAATAAATCAAAAGTCAGCCGGGCATGGTAGCGCATGCCTGTAATTCCGGCTACTTGGAAGGCTGAGGCGGAAGGATCGCCGGAGTCCAGCAGGTCGAGGCTGCAGTGGCCGGGAGTGGCCACCGCACTCCAGTCTGGGTGACAGAGTGAGACTCCAACTCAAAAAAAAAAAAAAAAAAAATGCTTCCCTTTTTATAAAGACTGATTTTGATTAATCACATTTTTTTCATACATAAGTAATAACTTAGTCAATTACTAGTTTATGCTCCATTCTGAGAGATGTGAGTAGTGTTTTTAAGCTTACAGTTTTCCATACTTATTTTATCTATATCACAACTCTGGAGATAATTATTGTGATCCTCTTTTTACAGATTAAAAAACTGAAGCCCAGAGATGGTGAGTAATCAGCTATTATTCACACAGCCTGTGACAAAAGAAGACTTATTTGACTCCAAAATAGTTCCTTTTAATTATGTAACTGCACTACCTTCCAGTACATGAATTATGTACAGCAAAGCCAGATGGCACATGGATTCTAAATTTGCAAAACATTTCATCTGCCTAGTAAAAAGTGTGAACAAGAAGAAAAGGACATGATTAGTCATCCTTTAATCTAAAAATGTTGAATTGCACTAGAGGTACCCTTTTTCCCAAATGTAGAATAAAAATGTTGACAAGAATATGTAGATCAAATCAACATAAAGCATTAACAGAATAACAGATCTATAAACCAAAAGAACATAATGCCGCTTAAAAACATGGGACTGCAGGTAAGTTATTAATCTGAAAATTTGTCTTTTCTTTCTATTATCAAGGAATTAGGAAAGTATTTCTGTCTATATACTTCTAAAATATTTATATTGGCCCACAAAGACGAATGTATAGATTTCATACAATTTTGTCTTCAAATATGTTATTTATGCTTTTTTTCTTTGATAATTTCTACTGAAATTGACTTAGAATTCCTGATTTCTTTCTTCTTAGCTATGGAATCCATCTGTTGTCATGTATAAAATCGGGACAATTAGCAGAAAGCCAGGACGGAATTTTGTTGGAACTAGGTGAGGCTATTTTAATGATTCATCAAATAATTTGCTCTTTTGAACAGGTATATGTGGCTTAATATAAATTAACAGCTGGTCACTTCATGACACAATAAAATCATATGTTTCACCCACAAACTGACAGATTGTTTTTATGTACTGAAAAAAGACAGTCAAACTTACTAATTAATTTATTTAATGTCAGAAAAAATTACCATCTTCTGTAAAGATTGTATTACACGTGTCTTTAAAGTAAATACGATTAAAATTGATATATATTCTAATGTGTATACATATTAATCTAGATGGAATTGTAATTGCCTCCTAGATTTTAAATTGTTTTTAAGAGTTTCACATAAATTGGCTTTTATTTATCCTCTATTTAATACTCTGCCATTAAATTATATTAAATATATACATTAAATTATATGTACCTTTAATATACAAGTCATGCCTTCATATGTGTGTGTGTGTATACACAAGCACAAGAAAATATCACATACATATATAGAGACAATCTCTATAAGAATTAATATAAGAACAACCACAAAATACTAGGAATGTTGGAACAAATACATGCATGAATAGATGACTACAACAAATTATATAAGTAATAAGGAAAACCAGTGTAAACCCAGTATATGGAAGAAAAGTCTAAATGATTTTATATTTTTGGATTATAAAAAAATTAACTCAAAGAATGCAATGTATAATTAAATGTTGTAATCATTTTTAAACATTTTTTTCTCCCAGTTCTTTGACAGAGCTCTGCTGATTCCTAAGCCCTCACAGATATAATTTTTACAATCTAGCATATAAAATGATGTATGAACTATTCACATGTTGCATTTTATCTACTTCATCTGGCACACTGGTTTACACCTGTAATCCCAGCTACTTGGGGGGCAGAGGCAGGAGGATTGCTGGAGGCCTAGAGTCTGAGACTAGCATGGGTAGTATAGTAAGATCCTGTCTCTAAAAAAATAATTAATAAATAACATTTTATCTACATTTCTATATTCTGAGTTGTTTTAGTATTTTTTATTGTCTCAGGAGTCCCTCTCCAGGAACCTGACCCAACCTTAGTAAAGAGTAGTATACAGTGCCCTAGCCTTTTAGCTCTGTGGGGTGGTAAATAAGCCAACTTGTTATTCAGAATTGCTCAGTATTCAGACATCTATCCTCTTTTTTGGATGATAGTGAATTCATTAATGGCCTGTGTTTTACAAATACTGAACCTTACAAGAACAGGCATATGAACTAATGAACAAGATAGAGATACCGGAAGCAAAACCTTAACTTCTTAACCAACTTATCTTTGATAAAGCTTCCAACAACAACCACTGGGGAGAGAAAAACCTACTCAGTAAATGGTGCTGGGAAAACTGGCTGATCACTTGCAGAAGATTGCGATAGAACTCCTACCTATCGCCATACAGAAAAATCAACTCTAAACAGATCAAAGATGAAAACATAAAACCTCAAACTATAAGAACCTTAGATTAAAAAAAAAAAAGCAACAACATCAAAAACAAACAAACAAAAAACCTTAGAAGATGCTGGAGACATCCTTATGGAAATTGAAACTGGCAACCAATTAATAAACCCAAGTGCTCACGCCATTAGAGATAAGATAGATAAGTGGGACCTCATCAAACTGAAAACCTTCTGCAAAGCAAAATAAACCATCAAGAGAGTGGGGAGAAAGCCCATAGAATGGGAAAAAAATATTTCCAACTGTATATCTGACAAAGGCCTAACATCCAGGATCACAAGGAACTCAAACCTGCTGAAAGGAAAAGAAACAAACAGCCACATTAAAACGTGAACAAAAGACATGAATAGACACTTCTCAAAAGAAGATAGATGGGCAACCAACAGACACACATGATAATGTGCTCAGCCTCACTAATCACCAGAGAAATGCAAATCAAAACCTCACTGAGATACCACCTAACCTAGTAAGAATGGCCATAATTAATAAAACAAACAACAACAGATGCTGGTGAGGTTGCAGAGAAAAAGGAATGCTAATATACCGCTGGTGGGAATGTAAACTAGTGCAACCTCTTTGGAAAACAGAGTGGCGATTTCTGAAAGAACTAGAAATCTACCTTCCATATGATCCAGCAATCCCCATATTGGGAATATACCCGGAGGAACTCAACTCATTCTGCAAAAAAGATACCTGCACACACATGTTTATTGCAGCACTATTCACAATAGTAAAAACATGGAGTCAACCATGTTTTCCATCGAAACTGGACTGGATTTTAAAAAATGTGGTACATATACACAATGGAATAGTATGCAGCCATAAAGAAGGACAAACATATGGACTTTACACTCAGTGATCTTTCACAGAAGCAAAGAACAGAATACCATATGTTCTCACGCATAAGCGGACCTTGAACAATTATAACACCATAAGAAAGGGATTGGCAGTAGTGGGAAATTGCTGGAATGGCACACCTCATCAAAAAGCGTACCTGAATAATGAACATTTGTATACCTGACTCTGAATTGTAACTCACATCTTTAAAATTAAAAATTTTAAAAAATATATGGACCTTTGACTACTTTGTATCTTTGGGGTTTGTGACTGGTTGTGGAAAGTGTGTGACCAATGGCTATTATAGGCAAATGGAGGCTCCATCCGCCATGAATGGGCACAGACCAGGTGAGGATTAGAAGGGGAAAGTTTTTCACCAGGGGATACCAGCTCTTGAAAAAATTTCTAAATTTTTAAATTGTTAAGTTCAAAACTAACTTGGATCCTTAATAACTTCCATTCTAAACTGATCAGAAATCTGAGAATATCTAGGATGAATCTACTTTTCCAGGCGTTGTAAAGCCACAGAACTTAAAAAAGCCTCTCTTTTTCTATAAATTGACTGTTCATAACTTTGCCCATTTGTGTTAGCATTTTTTTAAGGCCAAATTTATATACCATAAATTCATACATTTTAATGTATAGTTCTGAGAGTTTTGGAAAATGATCACAGTCATAACAATAACCATAATAAAAATATAGAACACTTTCCTCACCCCAGCCAATTCTCCCATGCTACTTTGATTCTTTTCTGTCCCTATTGTTTTGTCTTTGTAAATATGGTACATAAATGGAGTTATACATTATGTAGCCTTTTCAAACTGGCTTCTTTCACTTAGCATAAAGCATTTGCAATTCATTCATGTTGTGTGTATCCTAAGTTTATTTTATATTTTTATCCCCAAAGATTACCCTACCACAGGATTATTAATATATATCCGACTTGAAAAACATGAGTTATTTTCAATTTTGGATTATGATTATGAATAAAACTAGTAAAAATACTCATATACAGTTTTTCTGTGTGAACATGGAATTTTACTCCACTAGGATAAATAACTAGAAATTAGATTGCTTGTTCATATAGTAAGTGTATATTTAAATTTATAAAGAAATGTCAATCTTATGTCCAAAATTTTTGAATTTGTACAAGGAATGTCTGACAGTTCCAGTTGTTCTGTGTTCTTCCTAGCACTTGAAAACATTAGAATTTTATTGCCACTGTTGTTGTTGCCATTTTAAGACGTGTATGGTTCCATTACATTGTAGTTTTGATTTCTATTTCCCTACTTATTAATAATGTGAAGAATTTTGTGTGCATAGGATACATTCCATATAACTTCTTTAGTGAAGTGACTTCAAATCTTTTGCCTGTTTTTAAAAACATATTTAATTTTTTCTTGTTATAAAATTTGGAAGCTCTTTATGTGTTGCGCATGCAAAAGCATTTCTAAATACATGATTTGAAAAGTTTATTCCAGTTTTTTTTACCTCTTTAATCTCTCAGCTACAAATAAATAATTTAAAAATCTCCAGAAATTCCCACATATTTAGAAATTAAACAACTCACTTCTTAATAATTCATAGGTCCAAGAAGAAATCACAATATAAATTAGAAAATATTTTGAACTTAATGCAAATGAAAATATGGCATACCAAAGCTTGTAGGATGCAGCTAACATAGTATGAAGAAAGAAATGTATAGCATTAAATGCTTATATTAGAAGATCTAGAATCAATAACCCAAGATTCTGCTTCAAAAGTCTAGAAAAATAAGCAAATTACACCTAGAACAGAACTCAATGAAATTGAGAACAGAAAATCAATTGAGAAAAATCAATAAAACAAAAAAGTCGTTATTGTAGAAAATCAATAAAATTGATTAACCTCTAGTAAGACTGATTAGGAAGAAAAAGAGAGATGACAATTACAACATTAGGAATGTGAGATGTGACAACACTACACATTCTACAGATATTATAATAAGTAAATATGATGAATGCAGTTTTGCCACTGCTCTAGTATCTCTGATATAACCTATCATGTCAGTGAAAATTGTTTCAGCTTCTAATTGCAGTCCCTAAATATTTTTATGGATATTAGGAATGAAGACTTTTGCTTCATGCATGGTGTTACCTATTGTAAAGGTATAGAAAATGCTTCTTCACCCAACTGATGAATAGTTGCTTTCCTTTTTGCCTGAAGTTTTAAAAATTACATCTACTTGGTTCAAGAGACTAGGATAATTTATTGTAATGAAATATTGCCAGTTTCTACAACATATCTGTTTTATTTTCTATATGCTGGAGATTCTAAGTTTTTTCATTACTTTTTGTAGTTAGGTCTTCTTTCACTACTGGGCTTGTTGGTTTTAATATTGAGTTTTAAAATTGGTTTTATTGGTTTTAATATTGAGCTGCAATACAGCTACTTCCTTATTGATGTCAGCTATTTTAAAATTCATGTCACATTTTAATCGTTAATTCTCATTAATTCTGCCAACAAATGATAATTTCCCGTTTTACTCCCCTCAAGATTATTTTTAGTAACTAATAACATTTCTACCCTGCAAGAGCACATCACGTTGAAAACCTTAAGTCCGTTAATTCTAAACTTTCACTATAGGTCAATGCTGTAGATTTGCATTGTCCAAAAATGTAATCATTAGCATATTTAAATGCCCACACTAATTTCAAACTTAAACATAAATACATTAAATAAAAAATCAGATGTGCTAGCTGTATTTCAAGAACTCAAGAGCCATGTGTTGCTAGGGCTACCATATGGGACAATGCAGATATAGAACATTTTCATCACCGCAGAGAGTTCTATTGGATAGCACTGCTTTAGATAATATTAACCCATTTTACTCAAGAACTCCGGCTGTAACTCACAGTGAAAGCAAAATATTTGTGAATAACACTGTATAAAGCTTTATCTGTCAGGTTCTCTTCTATTCATACAAATGACTTAGTCAAATTCATCAGTTGTGTAAGCAGGAAACTTGTAGTGCAACATAAAATTTTTATCTTATACCATTTATAGCTATTGTAATAAAATCAGACTTCACTGTGAATTCTAATGAATCGAATGTGATCACACAAAGTGTTAACAATTGTCCTAAAGTGGACAATTTAAAGAAATCAGTGATGACTCATGAAGAGTTTGAAACCTATCAATCTTAGAATACTCTCATTAGTGAAGTCATATCTCAACCATCATATCTTTTGTAGTCATTCAAAATAATATTTATAAAAGCCTCTTTTAAAGAGATATCAAAGGATTCTATTCATATGGAATCATCTTTAGAAATTATTCCTTTGGTTATTCTACAGTATCCAATATCACCTTATTAATAGCTTTACCTCTGAAAATTTTAACATGTTCAAAATTAAAATGAAGTAATAACTCCAAGACCAGTGTATGACTGTATTTCACTATCTCTCATAAAGCAAAAAATGGTACCTAAGATATCTACTTGGTAACACCAATTTCTTTTACTCATTATTGCACGGCCTAGTTTACTTATTGGGTAGAACATACTCCCACTAAAGTTGTGGCAGAAATTCTACTGTAATACTTTTTTTTTTTCCTCTTCAGACACTGTCAATATAACAGTTTGACTTTTTGGTGCTTTAGCATCCACCAAGTTTAAAGTAGAAGATTATTACTTTTTGCATGTACACTATATAAACACACTCTTCATCAGTCATTCCTGTTTTGTGTCTACAATGCCCATTATAAGATATATCTCGTATCAAAAGGGTTACAGAAACTCCATTGTTTGCTAGGACATCAGGTTCGTTAACACCGTCTACTGCAAACAAAAATTACAAAGGAACAGTGTATCTTGGAACTAGTCAACTGGAAAGAGATGTTTTAACGGAACCATCCATTATTTGCTTGCAGTCATTTCTTTATCAGAGAAACCAACTTCTCTTCCAAGAGAGTATGTGGGAATTCCACCTGCTGCGGCAGCTTTCTCTCTATTGTCAACCACCAAAGGTGTGAAGAGAGAGCATGAAGATTTTGTTTCACCAATCGCGGTGACCATCACTGCAGTGTCATCTGACTGTACTCCAATAGCACCATGCACAAATCTGGCCAGTTTTTTTTAAAGCAAATAGTCCAGGTTTGCTCATAGCTACATTTCTAGACCTTGTCACCACTTTCTGCAGTGCTCTCACCTAAGTGGGTAGAGATAGGATCCCACCCCAGCAGGCAACAAGTGAGTCCTTAGTGGGT
Organism: Carlito syrichta; assembly: GCF_000164805.1. Lineage (NCBI taxonomy): Eukaryota > Metazoa > Chordata > Mammalia > Primates > Tarsiidae > Carlito > Carlito syrichta. Next base: position 1,087,097 of record NW_007251208.1, on the reverse strand, counting down.
GGAAGCACAAAAGCCTTCCTATACTGTACTCAAATATAATTTTTAAGGTCTTAAGAGTATTTCTGGTTCTTATAGCAAAATTTTTATTTTTTACTCAGTAAGTATTTTTTATAATTTTTTGTGTTTTGTTTTTAAATTGGGAGCATAGCTTGAGGGAACAGGCATGCGTACATGTGTGCGTATGTGTAGGAGAAAGACAGAGAATGTGTATCCTGTGGAGCTTGAATTGTGGAAATGCTCATACAACGGGGTTCTCATGTCTTGTATCAGTTTTTGTGTTTATTTTCTTTCTTACTCTTAATCTTCTACTGCCACTACTCCTGCTATTTCTTCAGTTTCTGAATACAAAATATCAATTTTTATTTTAATGATTTTCAAGCTTGTGTCACTCAGGGATTGAATTTGGATTATAATCTTCAATCAGAGATATGTGCTATTCTAAAACAGAAAAAAGAGAGAGAAAGTGAGAGAGAAAAGGAGAAAGAGAAGAAGAAGAAGGAAGAGGAGAGAGAAGAAAGGAAAGAGAAGAGGGAGACAAGGAAGGAAGAAAGGAAGTGGGGGTAAGAAGGAAGGAAGGAAAGGAAGGAGGGAGGGAGGAAGAACTTAATCATTTTTTCCATGAAGCAAATATGGCCTTACATTGAGATCTACCTTTGCTGAGGAGACTGTGTAATTGAACTATTTTTCTTTCCTCTGTAAAGAAAAGATCTATTTAATAATAGTCATTGGTTTATATTTACCTAATAAAGAATAATAGCCCTAACAGTTACTAGTCTCCTTCTGTATACTACATAGACATAGTAGAGGCTGCTTTTATAGACTGCGAGCTTTAGTCTAGAATAGTCAGTTCTCACTTCCCAGCTGACCTTGATCCCAGGACCTCTTTCCCATGTGAGAATCACAACTTCACCCTCTTGCTTCTCAATCACACAAGTTATGGTGCTATCAGCACTTGTTTATTGCTTTGCTCTGATTCTTTTTTTTCCTAGCACCTAGAATTTACCTGTCTCTCTTGAGTATCACTGTACTTTTTTACTTTAAATTTTTTTACTGATAATGTGTTTAAATGATTCATCACATATTATATGATAATGATTTGTTGTGAAAATCTCTTAGCATTGATTATGGATTTATTGACAGAGCATAATATTTTCGGGATTCAAAATGTTAATATTGGGAGAAAGGCAAAATTAGGTAACAAAAATAAAAGCAAGCCTTGCAAATCATTGCTATTATTTACAATTCAATTAAATCTTTGGTTTGTCTTTAGTGGGGCGGGCATTTTTCTTCAATGGATAATAAAAACAAGCACCTTATCAATCATTTTAGAATTTGATGCCTCAAAGTTTTCATTGGATTAGACCTGAACTGCAATTATTTTTCAAGAGTCTTTCCCAATTATGCTGTCATTTTAAAATTTTAAGTGCTTTTCCAGATTTTTCATTATTTCTCATGTTTTTTCTTTATCAGATTGCCTTTTTAAATATGAATATTGTCAGTCTTTTATGATTATAATTCACTTTTATGATTATAATTTACTTATAGTAATTTTATTACTATAGACCTAATAGAGTGCTAATATTGTGTATTTGCTAACTCTGTTGTTTTTTTTTTTTTTAAATATTGACCACCTCTCTTATTTAGAATTCCAGAAAGTGGGGAGATACTAAGAAAAAAACATGGTAGCAAGAAGTCATCAAACCTTAACACATACTCATACCCACGTATACACATATGTGCATGCATTCACAAATAACAGAACACAAAAATGACCTTTCCAGCTCAACTTTGGGTTTCCCATCTGTTTCATTCAAAGTCAAAAGGGAGGCAAAAACAATATGGTGAGATATGTTACCAAATATCCACCTTTCAATTGTCTCTTGGGCCTATTTTTAGGTGGTAAGATCAGTCATAAGACTGGAAAATAGAAGGAACCCATCAGATGACTTTAAATTAACTCCAGTATTATCAAAGTACATGTAGAGAATTGTAACAATTGCCTTGATATGTCTTTTGCTGCAGAAAAGGAGGCATCCTCTTGCAGGGCCAGATGACAATATTTTTAGTAGTTTGACAAACACTTCTTGAAAAACCAAGCATTTAAGTTCACTAACTGCCTGCAATTTTTTCAACTTCTTTTCTTGTTTTCTCACTTGTCTCTCTTATTTTATTGTTGTTGGTGGAGATAGGCGAATTGTTTTTATGATTTTTAAAAATCTTACATAGGTTCAATTTTCTCAGAGCGCATCATTTAAGTGGGTTCCTCCCAGAGCACATTCAGCTTTATCTCCCTCATAACATTTGGCCTCATAAGTCAAGTCGCCAACTGCACTTGCTAAGGGTGTGATCCATTTTAAGAATTCTCATTCATTTCTCAACATTCAGGCCCTCCCCTCATTAGGGGGATGCAGAAGACTGGGGGACAGTCTTATAAAAAACCACTGTCCCACAGTTCAGGATGATAAGGAAAAAGAGGGAACCAGGTGGAGGTGAGGGGTACTGTGGAATGAGCAAGAGCACCAACTTAGTAGCATCCTTTTAGGTTAATCATGAATTTGCTCATCTCATTTTGAATGGGAGCTTTAAAATGACTCCATCTTGATTTTTACCTAAAATGCAAAGTTTTTCTTATTTTTTTCCTCCTGATTCTTGCTTTATTAATCATCCTTTCTTTTTTGAAATTTCCAGCTTCTTTTTCTTTAGTGACTCCTTCTGTTCCATCTGCAAAAAATATTTAATTGTTCCTGTCCTAAACAAACAAAAAATTTCCATTAACCATGGCTCTCTCTCTTGTTCTGTTATTTTCATGTTCTTCTTGTTTTCTTTAAAAATGGTCTACATTCCTTCCTCCAAATTTTTAACTCTGCAACACTCATCAGCATACTGAATTCTGAGCTTCACTCTCCCCTGCTTTACCTGAACTTCTTTGTCAAAAGTTAACAATGGAATCCTAAATTAATGCCCAGTGACCTCTCCTAATCCTTCCTCTGCTTGTCATTAGGTGGGATTTGATAATGTTGAAATTATTTTTCCCTTGGTTTCCAGCTTCAAATCTCTGGTCCGCTTAGCCACCTGGACTTTGGAGTCTAGACTAAAGCTGTTTATATCCTTTGCCCAATATTTCGTTTGGTTCTTAGTCTTTTTCTTATTGATTTGAATGAGATATCTATATATTTTTAAAGTAATTCTTAGAGTTTTACATGAGTTGCAAATACTTCTTTTTATCTGCCAACAAAATGGAAATCCCTATTTGTAAGAGAGGAAATCCATAATATAGAAGCCTAGATTTCTCAACAAATATGTAGGAAATGTACTGAATGGAAATTTCCACATTAATTATAATGTGACAGAGATAGTAACTTTTATTAAATTAAGCCATGTAAACTTAAAATTTTTGTGGTACAGCAACTTTCATTGCCTTAATCTATTGAGGAGGAAATAAGATCATCCAGAGATATAGTAGAGAGAGAAGAGAACGAAGAACTTTAACATGTTATAGTCAGATAGTAGAGAAGAACCCTCAAATAGAAATGAATGGTTCCCATAGAGATAAGCGTAATGCCAAGAAAATGTAATGTTACTGCAGCCAAGGAAAAAGAGCATTTTAAGAAAGAGGAAATCATTCACCGGGTTGAAAGTTGATAGAGGTCAAGGAAAACTAGTATGTGTTCATTGGAATCAATAACATGGAAGGCAGTGTTAATTTCAACAAAATCCAATTATGGAGAAAATAAAGGAAATGTGAATGCAAATGAGAAATGATGGGAAAAACCATGGGTAAAAGAGGTGTTTGACTAAAAAGGGGTTTGTTTACTTTTTTTTTTTTAGCTTGCAAAAAAATATTATACCAGACTTTAAAAGAAAATTTTAATGCTAAAGGCAAAATATAATGATAAGGGAGAGGTGAAAGAAATAGAAGAGCTAGATAATAATTGATGGCATGAGGACACAGAGCAAGAAGTGTGATTTGGGTGAATGTGGAGGATTTTGCTCTTAATAGGAACAGAGCAGTGCATTTCCTTCATTAAATGAAGAAAGATGAGCCAGGCTTGGTGGCTCAGCCTGTAATCCTGTGCCTTTGGGAGGCTGAGGTGAGTGGATTGCCTGAGCCTGCGGGTTCAAGACCCGCCTGGGCAGCGAGACCTCATCTTTACAATAAATCAAAAAATCAGCCGGGCGTGGTAGCGTGCGCATGTAATTCCAGCTACTTGGAGGGCTGAGGCGGAAGGATCACCGGAGCCCAGCAGGTCAAGGCCGAGGTGGCCAGGAGCGGCCACTGCACTCCATTCTGGGCGACAGAGTGAGACTCCAACTCAAAAAAAAAAAGAAGAAGAAAGATGAAAGACAAATGAGTGCAGCTAGAATTACATTTGGAAATAGAGTGGAGTGAGATTGAGGCAGCTCCAGGTAAGGGCTTCAATTTCCTCTTTGGAAGTTTCCTGATGAGAGTTAAGGGTGTGAGAGTGGAGACTGGATGAGATATTTAAGGACAGTAGAAAAGTCATGGACTCATTGACTTGAGAAATGAGATCAGGTTATTAGATCTCATAGTTGGGATATACTTGAGTTAAATGATTATAAATGTATAATAAAACTCCTGCTTTGGATTTATCTTACAATATCTAAAGATCTGCGAGATACTTTAAGTATCTTAAGTATTGCCCAAAGGAATGAGTAAATGAGATAACTGAGTTCATCCTGGTTTGGAGTTTTTTCAAATAAGGAGAAGTAAGCTGGAGATATTGGCAACAGGAAACTTAAAATGATAGGCTGTAGAAACTAAGAGGATGGAAAAGGACACAAAGACAAGAGAGGTCTGGCAGATGGAAAAAAGATATCAGAATGAATGAAATTGAAATCACAATTGTGTGAAAGCGCACTCCCAATACAATTAGTTAAATAAGGAAGTTGGAAATATCCATTGTGATTAAAGAGTGGGTTGTTTAAATTAGTGCTTTTGAGGGTAAAAGTGCTTTAAAAAATGAAAAGTTTCACGGCTTGTATATAGTGTGTAGTAATATAAAATGAAATGAAAATTACCAGAAATGAAGAAGTTTATTGGTTGAGGTAGAAATGGTTCCTACACTCATGGAGTCAGACAAGCACCAGGGTTATACTGAGGAAATACAAAATACTATGAAAGTCTTTGAGATAGTATGTGGGCTTCCTTAACATTACTTTAACAAGTATAGAAACCTTGTCTATTTTGTTTATTGTATCGCCAACATCTGACAGAGTTTTTGGCACACAGGAAAAGCTTAATGAATGGTTAAAAATGAATGAATGAGTGAATAAGTAAACAAATAAATGAAGAATGGTGTTGGTAGCCACCCAAGATGACTCCCAATTAGCTTTGCTCTTGGCATTCATATCCTGTGTAATTTCTTCTCGCATTATCCCAGGGTTGGTCTGTGTGACCAACCTATGACTAAGAAGTGAAGATGTGTCACTTCTGATAGTCGTTATTAAAAGGGCTGCAACATTCATTTTGGATCAGTTGTATGGGAGCAAGCCACGCCATGAGCAGCACATGGTGAGGAAATAAAGCCTCTTGCCAACACTACGTGAATGAACTTAGAAGCAGATCCTCTTGCCTTACTCAAGTCTCCAGAAACTGGAGCCCTCCTGGCTAACAGCATGACTGTAATCTCCTGAAAAACCCTTAGCCAGAGCCACTCAGCAAGGCCACTCCTGGATTTCTAATTCTCAGAAATTATGTGAGATAATAATGTCAGTTGTATTAAGCTGATAAAGGTTGGGGTAATTTGTTATGCAGCAACAGATAACCAATACAGATGGTAAGCTATTTTTACACAGCATTTCAGAACTTGTGCCTTTTGCTATTTTCCCCCATTTGTGCACAGAATCATAAGCAATTTCTCCTCTCCTTACTTTATATCATAATAACTCTAAAAATCTGATATTTCTATTTTAGCAATAATGTGTCCAAAGGTATAAAATACCACTAAGTTACGGCATAATGACTTATTTTCTATTTTGTGAGATATTTTGTAGGCTGGCACAGAAAGTGTAAAAAATTTTGAAATTGTAGTGATTGCCCAATTCACGCTGAAATATTGTCATATTTGGCATGTTCTTCAGTTTTTCTCATAAGCAAAGTAAGTCAGTATAATAAGTTATAATTGACAAAAGCCAGAGTATGCATTTTCAGCATAGGGTGGCTCCACTATTGCTTAATTTTTTTCAGCCCATTTCTAATGCTAAGTAATTAAAGCCTCAGTAATAACAAATCCAAAAATAAATTGGGAACTTAACTTTAGGGATAATTAATATTGGATGTAATACAATTACTGCTCAAATAATTTATTTATGACATTGTTTAAAAAACAAAGCATTACATGTAAAATCCATTATACTAAATGACATTTAAAAGTTCATTATATTTGCCAAAAAAAAAGCAATTAAATGAATCGAAAGAATACTAGCTGCTATTTTTTAAATGAGAAATACATTGTCAACAGATATTTTAGACAAGAGCTTAGGAATAAAATTTTTAATGAATATTAAATTAAGACATAGTTCATTGCATTGAAACCCCCCCAAGTCAATTTTAACAAAATAACAGCTACTTATAAAAATATAACCTTACCCTGCTTCTTTTCTTTCTTGGTGCTCCCAGTTATTAACACATCCTATTGATTTAAATTATTGTACTGAAAATTACTAAGGAAAATTTACTGCATTTAAGTTTCTCACTATTATCTATACACAACATAGTGACAAACAACCAATATTTTAGATAATATCACTATTTTTACTCTTATATACAGAGTATATAATGTTTTATAAGTGTATCTTGCTTGAAGATAATATATAGTAAAAAATATAGACCTATCTTCATTTATGAAATTGAGTGAATACTACAGATTTATTACATATTGTAAGCCAAAATTCTTATGCTTATGAAAAACATGATAAATATAAGCATATACATTTGTATAACATGCTCTAACTTATACATCTAATTATCAGAAACTCTTGTGCTTATTTTAGGTATTACCTTATATTATAGTAATATATAGTAATATAGCTTACATTTGTTTTATATGTAGCTAAATGACACTCCACTTTTTGGTTAGATTTTACTCATAAGAGAGATTACAGTGAAGCACAATTAGCATTGTGAAATTTGCTTTAAAATCACTTCAACACACATTTAAATTTGTTCTTGTTCACTCACAACATAAGCCTGCCTCATTGTATTTTGCAACACAACTATCCTGAATGATAGCTTGCAAAAAGTCAACACATCAGACAGGATAAAGAGAGGACCCATAATTCTTCATCAAAAATACATTATCTAGTGTTGAGAATACCCGATAGCCTCTTTGTTTTTTTTGAAAAACAAAAACATTATGGGACCTATAGCTGAAGCTATAAATGGTCTCAACTGCTTATATGTATGCGCATTGCCACTAAAAACTCCAACATTCCCACACTATATTTACAAAGACCAAAAATTCAACAGATGCATGAATATAGGATGTAAGTTTCACCTAATGCTCTACTGGCTAATATCTACTGGCTAATGCAATTCATTAAAGTAGAGCCTTCAGGACAGGAACAGGCATCTGTCACGCTTCTTGGTACCTCCCTTCTCTGCTCCTACCGTGTGGTATCTAGTACAATGTACAAAGCAGGTAGTTAACAAATATTTTTTATTTTTGTTGACAATGGCTATATAAACACTTTTTTTTTCAGTCTGATAGCTTTTGATTGGGTGCTGGGCCTTCTTTGTATTATCCAGTTTAAAGATATACTTATCTGTGTTTCCTATGCTAAATACTTCTTTAGACATGTGTATGTTCTGCCAAAAAAATTCATGAAGATAGACATTTCATAATTCAAGAACACGAGTGTGAATGCAGAAAATTTTTTTTGTTGTTTGTTTTGAGTTGGAGTCTCACTCTGTCACCCAGACCGGAGCGCAGTGCCCGCTCCCGGCCACCGCAGCCTCAACCTGCTGGGCTCCGACAATCCTTCCTCCTCAGCCTTCCAAGTAGCTGGAACTACAGGCAGGCCCTACCACGCCCGACTGATTTTTTGATTTATTGTAGAGATGAGGTCTCACCAAGTTGCCCAGGCAGGTCTCAAACCCGCGGGTTCAGGCAATCCACCCACCTCAGCCTCCCAAGGCGCGGGATTACAGGCTGAGCCACCGAGTCCGGCTCAGATAAATGTACAATTTAGATAGAGTCTGGTATTTGACTATTTGTTTAAGAGGGTTCTCAGTCTCTAGATACCCTTGACTGAGGCTCACAATGAGACGGGACCAGCCAGCTCACCTCTCCAAGAATCCCACTTTGAAGTGACATTCCCCTAGCAGTGCTCTGAAGAGTATAGCCCAGTCCCCTGCTTCTTTCCTTTCTTGGTGCTCCTAATCATAAACACATCCTATTCATTTTAATTATTGTACTGAAAATTACTAAGGGAAATCGACAGTGTTTAAGAATTTAAAACAAGGGGACTCTTTTTGTAATTTTAGAAAGTTTCCTTTCTCAGGGGCTACGTATAGGCCAGGTTGAAGTTCCATTCTCCAGTTTTACTCCACCCAGCGGTAGGGTTCCTCAAACTCCCGCCATCCTTTTTGCCCATACGTTTGCCTGGTATTATTCCATGAAGAGAAGTTGTCTCTGCCTGTGGGCCTGTGGAGGAAACTGGGACAAAAGTGATTGGTGCCTAGACTCAGAGGATAAATTATATTTCTCCCAGTTTGTACATACACCTATTTTTCTGTTCTCCATACAAAACAGCCTTCTTGGGCATTGCTTCATAATAAAATCCTATGAAATCATGATTTCATTACCATTACTTTATCCTCAAGAAAAAAATATTTTAAGATAATTTTATGCATGAAGACCTCCACCACAACATTATTTTCAATAGTAGGAATTGAAAGCAATCAACTAAACATTCACAACAGGGAAATGGTTAATAAAATTGTGACTTGTCACTTAGTGAAGTATCCTGCAAACATTGCATTATAATTGTGAAGACTGGATTATAAAGTATAAAAGTCTTTATTTTTATGTGAATTAAAAAGAAAAAGTGAATTCAACAAATTTCAAGTAAATTAAAAAGGAAAAAAGTGATAGAATTTAAAATTTCCCTTGTAGCATGATGGCAACTCCATAAAAACATGTATGCACTTGAAAAGGGATGGTAAGAGAATAAAAAATATATATAATATATATAATAATATATGCATAATATATATACTGGAGTGTTTCTTCTTTGCTGGTGTTGTCATTGATTTTATTGCTTTTGTTTTATGTGAAAGGGTGGCAGGCTTATGGGACTTTTTTTAAAGAAAAGATTGATTTTATAATAAAAGAGAGAAAGAAGAAAGGAAACTGTATACACTCCTTAGTTTTCTCTTGGGTAAAATGGAAAGAACCTTAACTGGCTACAGTGAAGATTAAGTCAGAGGTTGCACTAATCCAAGACAAATTAAGCTACTGTGAGAAGTGAGTGCTGGCTGCCCTATCAGGCTTCTTAATTCTCTGTGTGACTTCTTTTACACATCAAACTTATATTATGACTGGACACTAGCAAAAAGTGACTATCCACTTACCATTCACTTCAAGGAACTTCAAATTGAGAAGGCAATGAAGCGTCACAGATTTCAAACTCAACAAGCGGTAAGTTTAAAAATCATGCTCAAATCAGGCTCTAAGTAGATGTCCTAATCCACAAAACCCTGCATATTCATGCAATTCAAATATGTTTAAACACATACAACACACACATATGTTTCTGTGTGGCTATACAGACTAAAGACAGAAGAAAACACAATGAAAATGTAATAATTTTTATTGTTAAGTGGTGTTATCTGTAGATAATCTTTTCCTTTATGGTTGTTTATTTTCTAATTTTCCTATACATGTATTGTTCTATAATCAGCAAAACTTTTGATTTTGAGGGTAATCTGAATAACATTTTAAATATAATGAAATATAATGCTGAACTGGCGAAGTTCAGGTTCAGAGAGCAGAAGCTTCTAGCTTATTTGGGGGAAAGGAGAAACCAGTCATATATCCCATTTGAATATAATTGCTATTCTTTCTACAACAATAATAATTCTTGGCAAGTGAGATTTAATGCATTTTAGCATACTCAGTATAATTGTCTTTATTCTTCCACCAACAATGTCTATCTTATACTGGAATCTATATGATGTTGCTCATTACAGGTGGAACATTTTTATTCCTCAGATTATATAAAGGAATTATCATTTATTGAGCATATGTTATGTCAGACACTGTGTTAGATCATTCTGTAATGCAGTCTAATCTACCCTTCAGCTATAGAAAGCATTAAGCAATAGTACTACTTGGATTTTCATGGCAATTTAAAATTTACAAAGAACATTCACAAATCTTATCTTACTTAATACTCATAAGACTCCTGTAAAATAAATAATGCTATCCTCATTTATCAAGGAGGCATTTGAGGGTTAGGTAAATTGCTCAAGCTTAGCAAGAAAATAACAGTGCCAAAGCCCAGATGGCTCACTGTGTCTCAAAGCACACATTGTGCTTCAGCTATAATATCCTGGGTACTGCAGTCAAAGAAAAATTTTCATTAATTGACATCACTCTGCTAGAGTTCATTCTTTCCTTTTGCTTTGAGCAAGAATGGCTCAATTCCAAGCAAAGCCGGCACTTGTTCCTATTTTGTTGCTTTCCTGATTGGTTGCCTATGAAAGTAATCAACATCACCCCAAACAAAGATGAAGCTTCATCTTGCTCAGTAAACACCCTAATTAATATAAATGATCAATTTATGACAGTATAGAAAAATTTTACTTTATTTTCTTATTGCTGTGAGGTTATTAGCTTCTACAAATTGCAGCTCTAAATTTTTCAATGTTTACAGAAATGGTATTGTGAAATGTTGACAATAGACATATACAAGATGTATAGGAGAAGAAAAGTCTTTTACCAGCATCACACCTAAAGTAAGCTTGTTAGACCAAAATGGTGGTGACAATTAGCCCTAGGCACTAGCCACCAAAGCAATGGCACTATCTTTTGGTTAATCTTGTCTTTGAGAAAAATCTAACAGTATCATCTTGTCGGAAAAAAAAGTGAGGCAATTAAAAAAACAGAAGAAATAGTTGTGCAAAAGTGAATAGAGCAACAGGTATAACTTCCATCATATAGAAAAATAAATTTATATTTAAAATTACTTCAGAATAATATAAAGGAAAAAAATGTCAAGGAATGAAAATGATTATTGCTAGAAATAGATGGGGTTCCAAATCAAGTTCCTTAAATAGAATCAGAGGGCATTAAAAAGGGAAGTGATGATACAGAATTGTGAATTATTGATTACGATATCATTTAACCTTGCCTCCTGAGAATTTATGATGTACATGTGTTAAGAAGTTAGAACTAGTATTAAAGTTGTTTTAGACCATTAAATATTAAAAATAGTAAAGGAAAGAAAATTTAAATTTTTCAAAATATAGTAAATGTAATTTATTTGATTGACGGTCTGATCTTACATTAAGTATTTCTTCTATAAGTCCTAATTTAATACTTCCATTTCTTTATCACACAGAACCATATGTTATGAAATATATCTAATAGTATATTCACTGAAAATATATACATTCTTAGCTCTGAATAAGTAGAATTTGAAGAACTTGTGAGAACACAAAGGCAACAAATCTGTTTGTATTCTTATGTTTGAGAACATAAAAGCACAGGTGAAAAAAATATAGACAAAACAACAATTATCAACTGTTTGATCAGTCAAAACAACTCTATAATCTCACTTGGAGAAATAAATGACTTTTCTTAAGAAATAAATAATAGCCAGTTGAGTTCAGTATATATAATAGGATATTGAATGGGATTTTTCCTGTTACCTCAAAATTTTATCTAAGGTTCAATGCCAAAAATTAAATGCTGCATTCTAAGAGAGTCACCTCAAAACAAATTGGAGTGAGACCCTTAACAATATTTTCTCAGAGGCTGTAGAATCAACTCTGGGACCACCAACTGGGGAAAGGTGGACAGTGCTGAATTCTCCAGGGAGTGCAGTATTTGTGTTGACAGGATTTTCTTTCTTTATTCATGCATTTATTTTCCAAAGCTAAGGGATTAGTGTGGGAAGGATGATTCTAAATGAATGATTTCTAAAGCTGTGTGGTGCCATGCCAATTAAAGATTGAATAAGGTGGATTGAACATATACATTTTCTCCTACTCCTTTGATAAGCCCTACTTAAACAACAGTTAATAGAAATTTTAAAAAATAATATCACAAAGACAAAGAAAACAGAAAGAAAAATTATTGCAAAAGTGGGCAAACTAAGAAAAATCAGAATTTGAAAAGTAGGGTAATGTTAACTGTTCTACCAATCCTTAGAGAGTTGAATACTAAAATAACTGTAGTGAAAGTCAATAAGCAACCCACTGCAGAGTTCTGAAAATTCTTCAGAATTAGGTAGCATCGGGTATTTCTGAAAGTAAGGGAAAAGAAAATTGTCTCTAAAACTAATAATCCAGTTAGAAAATAGCATAATAGCTTGAATAAGTATTTCGCCAAAGAAGAAATACAATGGGCAAAGGTATATTTAAAATGCTAACCAGGCACAGTGGCTCATGCTGGTAATCCCAACACTTTCAGAGGTCAAGGTGAGAGGATAGTCTGAACTCAGGAGTTCAAGACCAGCCTGGGCAACATGGTAAGACCTCGTCTCTACAATATATCAAAAAATTAGCCAAGTATAGTGGCGCATGCCTGTAGTTCCAGCTATTTGAAAGACTGAGGTAGAAGGATCACCTGATCCCAGCAGACTGAGGCTGCTGCAGTGGCTGTGAGCGTGCCACTGCACTCCAGCCTGGGCAACAGAGTGAAACTTTGACTCAAAAAAAAAAAATGCTCAACATCAATAATCATCAGGGAAATGAAAATAAAAATCACAATGGATATATCACTTCGCATTTGTCAGGAGGTCTATTATAAAAACAAAATTAAGAGAAAAGTTTTGGAGAGAATATAGAGAAATGAGAATCCTTGCACACTGTTAGTGGGGATGCAAAATGGTGCAGCCACTGTGGAAAACAGTATGAAAGTTCTTCCAAAAATTTGAAATAGACCCACCATATGATATGATCCAGAAATCTTGCTTCTGGATGTTTATCCCACAGAACTGATATCAGGATCTCAAAGAGATGTCAGGAATCCCATCTTTGTTGCAGCAATATTCACAACAGTCAAAACGTGGAAAAAAACTAAATGTCTACTGATGGACAATGAATAAGGAAAACACAGTATATATACAAGGAAATACTATTCAGCCATAAAAAATAGGAAATTCTGCAATATGTGACAACAGGGATGAATCTTAAGGACAGTATGCCAAGTGAAATAAGCAGTCATAGACATTGCTCTATGTATATGATGACTACACTTATATGAGGTATCTAAAATAGTCAAATTCATATAAACAAAAAGTAGAATGATAGTTGCCAGCAGCTGGGGGAAGGGAGAAAAGGGCTGCTCCTAATCAATGGCTATACAGTTTCACTTAAGTAAGATGAAAAGCTCTAGAGATCTAGAGTCAATAGTATTGTGATCTTACAAATTTGTTAAGAGAAAAGATCTTAGGTGAAGAGTTCTCACCACAATAAATAAAATTTTAAATAGAAAATAACATACATAACACATCAGTTCATAGTTGTTTAAGAAGATGTAATTCTGGATCTTCTATCTTATTTCACACAGTTGATCACTATACCTTCCCCAGCCTGGTAAAATTTGGAGGTTTCAGTCTTTAGGGAGGATGAAATTGATGGTAAAATGCAATATTCATGAAATAAGAAAAAATACAATTTTTAAAGTACATTTGGAGAGCAAAAAAAAAAAAAACTCCTGAAAATTCAAAATATGGCAAGAAAAACAATAAACTCCATGCATGTGTTGAAAGAGAGTTGTGAACAATCTTTTGAGAAACAAACAAACAAAAAATTTAAAAAGAGTTAGGATAGAAAAAATAAGAGAGTCAAGTCAATATTCAAATATGAAGAATGCAAAAGGATGAAAGAAAATGGGAGGGAGGAAATGATCAAAGAAATACTTCAAAAATACTTTACAGACTGAAGAATAAAATTTGTATAGATTGTGAGTTCTAGCTAAATATTAGGAAGGAAACGGGAGAAGAGGGAGAGGGAAGGAGAAGGAGGGAGAGAGAATCAACAATCTGAATGGTTTTGGAAATATCAATATTATTGACTACCAGAAGAAAATAGAACAATGCCTTTAAAATTCTGGGCAAAAATGATTTTCAATTTAGAATTTAGCAGTCAAAATCAACTCAAGGTAAGGGCAGAGATGTTTCTAGATAGACAAAGTCTTCAAAATTTGCCTTCTTTGTACACTTTCTCAGTAGTAAACCCTGGGAACAGAAGATCCGACCACAAGGAAGGAGTGACAAGAATCCCCAGAAATAAGATAAAGGGATATCCCGGGAGAAAAGGTTTGCAGGGACCTAGAAGCAACTAGTCCAAATTGAAGCAGCTCAGAAATTCATGGGAGTGTTTTCTTCAAAATAGCAAACACAGAACACCTCATGTGTCTGAAAGTGTTGAGAGAGGATTTATATTATTGAAAATTTATATTAGTGAAAATTGTGGGTGGAATTATAAACACATAGATGGAAATCAGGAAAATAAATAGGAAGGGTCATTATTATCCCTGGGATGAATAAAGGTTACACAAGAATGAAAACAATCATAAATGAATAGAATTTGTATGATTATAAAAATGTAAATGCTTAACACTGATCAAACAAAATTAATATGTAACTCTTAAGAGAATGGAAGGTAGCAACGTTTGTATAAGGTGGACAAGGATGTAGGTAAAGTATAAAGTTTTTCATTTGGGGAAGTCAATAGACAAGAAAGATCAAGAAGTAGCTTTATTAGCATGTCATCTAGAAGTTTAGAATTGTCTACCAACAGAGATAGTGAAAATAAGTTAAAGTTGGTTGCCACTTGAAAGCAGGAAATGGCAGAGAGCATTGATGGAAAAAGGCTGCTGTGTTTTTCGTGAGAGCTTCGTAGAACATTTGCACTAACTATGCATGTACACGTTACTGGAAAACAAACTTAAAAATAAAAAAGATGAGTACAGCCTGTATAAAAGAGAAAGTGGCATTTGGTTCCCTGCTCAGACATCTGCTTAGGCTACAGAATTGCTAGTCTGTACCTTTGCCTGATTGAGTGGGGGAAAGTAAGTACAAGACTGAAAGAAGAGTATGTGGCCAAGTGGGGCAGCCAGCAGCGTTGGGCATGGCAAAGATACAAGGGTTTTCTAATATGTTCGTTTCCTATTGCTGTCATAGCAAATTACCATGAATGTGGTGGTGTAAAACAACACAGATGTATTATTTTATATTTCCAAAGATCAGAAATCTAACATGGGTCTCATTGGGCTAAAGTCAAGGTGTCAGTAGAACTGCCTGCACTTCTGGAAGTTCTAAGAAATGATTCATTTCTTTGCCTTTTCCAGAATCTGGGGGTCACCCACATGCCTTGGCTGGTGACCCTCTTCTTCCATATTCAAAGACAGCAACAGCTGGTTGAATCCTTTTCACATCATATCAATCTGACGTATTCTTCTGCTTATATCTATCACTTTTAATGGCCCTTAAAGTTGAACCCTCCCAGATAACCTAAGATAGTTGCTCTACCTAATCAGCTGATTAACAATGTGAATTCCATCGGTAACTTTAACTTTTGCTATGTAACATAACATAGTCACAGGTTCCAGGAATTCATACATGGAAATCTTTGGGAGGCAACATTATTCTATTCAACACAGCTAGGCTTGGAAGAGACAGTCAAAAAGGTAGCTGGGCTTTATTCATCTGCCTGGCACTTCACCCAATAAGTAAGCCTGTAGTAAGTCACAGGGTAGCCACAGACATTTCTGGGGTGGATTGATGGCTGTAGGCTTTAAGGGGAAAAGGCAGAGACAACTCTGAATCATGCACATCAGAAAACTTTGTAGTGGGGAAGCTCCAGCGAATTCACATATTCACCCAACTTTCAAGATAGACTTGAAATACCTCCAAAAGACACAGACAACCAATCAATGATAGAGAAGTGGCAAGAACCAATAAAAGGATTGTGTCATCATACAGATAAGTAAGGAGCTATTTCATACTTTTCTTTGATCTCTTTATCCTATGCCCAAACGGGTCAGAGCTCTTAGAGAATTTAGGAAATCCTGTAAGAATATGTCATAATCAGGATACTTGAGTCTACCCATCCCTCAGGAGGAGGTGGGGGAAAGGAGTTTGAATCCATATAATATTGAAGTTGTAACCTTGATTAGAGTAAATTTTGCTAAACAAGAATGCCTGAAAAACTTACTCTGTCCAAGAGGCCATCAAGGATGAAGAAAAAAAGTTTATGACATATTGAGAACAGTTAGTGGGGAAAAATAACTCTCATATTTTCACCTCGGTAAGTCTATATTCTCCAATAACCTTTGAAAAGTATATAAAAATCTGAAGAAGTAATTCAATTTTTAATCTAACCTAGATTATATTAGCTCTGTGACATAACCAAGAGGAACACGATGTCCCTCAGCTGAGCTTAAGGACCATTTCCTTTCCTCAGGCTTTTTCCTAACAATCAACCTTATTTCCAACAATAGTTATATTTAAAACTATAGTCTGACTGTAGAACTAAAGAAACGTGGCTCAAGTTAACAGTGGTGAAATTGGTTTTTTCATTTCTAAACAGTGATAGAATGACTGGTGCTGCTACAAGTACAAGCAGACAAGAGTTCATGCCTCCATTATCTTCAAGTATGTAAATGTCACCAACATTTTCCTTTTCGAAGATGAAAAAAATAGGAAATAATCAGAAAAGTTCTTTCCTTTTGTAATGCATACTATTTGGTTTGCTGTCATTTTCAATCCTTTCACCTTCATCTATCTACTGTCTTCAGCCTCCAACAGAACACTTCAGGGATGGAGCCACATCTCAAAGATAAATGAAGGATGTGGGTTAACATTCTGTGAGCTATTTCAGTTCTGACAATGCAGGCTTTACAAATTTTTCCTGAAAGACTTTAGAATATTTTTTAACATTCAGAACCTAAAAAAGATAGCAAAACACTTCTCAAACTATTATGTAAGCATGAAGCATTATGCCCTATTGATTTTGTTTTTTTCAAATCATGTTATCTTGTATTCTCATATTCCCTCTCTCCCTCCCTCCCCTCCTCCTCCTCCTTCTCTTCCCCTTCTCCACCTCTTCCCCCTCCTTCTTTCTTCCTGTCTCCCTTTTCTCTGTCTCTTCTCTGCATAGAAGACACCTTTATTGCTACCCATATTTGTTTCCTTCTAGGCACATTGGAAAGCCAATAGGTTGGAAGGGAAGTCAAATATGCCAGCCATAACTACATGGTGATATTTGACAGTGCAAGAACAACCAGCACTTTCTCTGAAATTGTGAAAACACATGTTGAGGAAATGCCAAACGCTGAAAGCACCTTGGGTTACTCAACAAATGCATCCAAGGCAGCTACCCTGGAGAGTCACTTGAGCCCATAACACTTGCTTCACATAAGCAAGACATAAATTTAATTTTTCTTGTTACTCCAACACTATCTAGCCCATCCCTACTGATATACTCACTTTGCCTTATCTATCTTCCCATTATACCTTTGATTATTTTAATTTGCCCTTATCCTTAAGTGAATTGACAAGTTGCCCTTATGCAAGTGAATTGACAAGTTTTCCGCTAGTTTGATATTCTAATATGACATATAAGTACAAATGCTAAGAAAAACCAGTTTCATTAGAATACAAAACTAGTGGAAAACTTGTCAATTCACTTGGAACTGTAGGTGCTCGCCTAATAATATGGTAAGTACTAGGTACTGTTGCTTAAGAAAGATGACTTCCTATGACTAAACTGAAGGTTTGTTTATGGAAAGAGAATGCACATTGAAATCATACAAACTCAAGTTTTAATTCTGATTCCACCACCGCAATTTATTTGGCTCTGAGTATTGCTAAACTTTTTGAGTGTGGGGGAACATCTGCGAAAGGGGGATATAACATATCTCATGTGTGGTATTTGGAGGTGATTGAAGGTAACAAATAGAAAAGTACTTGGCATAGAGCCGGTAGTCATTAAAGGATAAATATTTCTATTGTCATGTGCTGGTTTCTTGACAATATTTTGGAAGTTAACCATATGTTGAAAGCTTCAGGAAGCCGGGCTCGGTGGCTCAGCCTGTAATCCTGTGCCTTTGGGAGGCTGAGGTAAGTGGATTGCCTGAGCCTGCGGGTTTGAGACCCACCTCGGCAACTTGGCGTGACCTCATCTCGACAATAAATCAAAAATTAGCCGGGCACGGTAGCACGCACCTGTAGTTCCAGCTACTTGGAAGACTGAGGTGGAAGGATTGCTGGAGCCCAGCAGGTCGAGGCTGCGGTGGCCGGAGCGGCCACTGCACTCCAGTCTGGGCGACAGAGTGAGACTCCAACTCAAAAAAAAAAAGAAAGCTTCAGGAAAGGAAACAAAATGCTAATATTGCCACTTTGTTCTTCAGCCTTTAGGACCTGGATACAGGAACTCAAGCTGTGACAGCTGTAAAGAATCAGGGACCTACGTCAGACACTCGGGTAGTTTTCCTGCTTTACTTCTTTCATGCTCTTAGAATTCTATTTTTTTAAAGCCTTCAGTTGGCATTGTTTGTATCAGTTTAAAATGTTGTTTTAGCATACTTTATGTTTATTTTTAAGTTGTTCTTCTTTTCTTCTTTTGCCACCTCTGTGCCTTGTGGATTTCTTGTTGTCTATTTATTTTACTTCTCTTATTATTGATTTGTACTTATTCTCCTTAACATATTTTTGCTTTTATCTACATTCTTATTAGCTTTCAGGACTTCCTCTTATGATCTCTGTAGATATAAACTTCTTTAGATAATGAATGTATCTGAATGCTTAATCTATTATTTTCATTTTTGTTTACTGTAGTTTTAGAATTTTAGTAACTTGAATGGAAGGTCTTAAAAATCTGTTTCTTATAATATTTTAGTACATTGGTCTTATTTGCCACCTTTCGTCGTTTATGCCTTAGTTCTTCACCTTGCTATGTATCAGGGCCTCACTACACCTTGGGCGATTCTGATTTCGTGTAAGAACTATTGCAGAATATTTGTTCAGCTGCCATGACAGATAGATTTATCTTTGGGTGCAGATTTGTCTTTAGTTGGGTAAAATACTTTTAAGAACCTTTTGGTTTGCAAAGTTAAGGTCCATGACCTAGAGTAAAAAGAATTTAAAACAATTAGTACTAAGTTCAATGAAAATATTCTTTAATTTGTAAATATCTTGAGGGCAGAGACTATGCCCCCCCCCATTGTATACACAATGTCTATCACAAACAAGTGCTGAAAAAATATCTGTAGAATGAATGAATTGCAGGAATGAACAATGTCAGACTGGGAGCTAAAAAGGTGACCTACAAGTTGAACACACTCCTTCAAAGCTACATAAAACATTCAGTAATATCTGACACCATGCTTCACCAGTTCTTTTCTGCAATGTAACCCTCTCACAGTCTTCTGAAGTCTTCCATGAATTTTATAATCACAGCAATCTGGCTGTACAGTGACTTTCTGTAGTCACACAGGTTGGGATCATAGGGTATTCTTATTTTATTTGTAAAGGAAGGTGTGGTACCATTAAACTGAAGAGTTTAAAGTTATTCATGTTCTTTGGGTCTATTATTTTGTTTACTCTCAGTTCCTATGATCAGGCATGAGGCAAGGATTAGGACTCACTAGCCCGTCATTTCCT
This sequence comes from Carlito syrichta, assembly GCF_000164805.1. Taxonomy (NCBI): domain Eukaryota; kingdom Metazoa; phylum Chordata; class Mammalia; order Primates; family Tarsiidae; genus Carlito; species Carlito syrichta. The sequence goes on along the minus strand of NW_007251208.1, from coordinate 1,067,237 downwards.
GGGGAGGCAATGTCTCTTTTGCTCAATTCTCCCATATTTACTGCCCAAATCATTTCAGGAATTATGTTCCAAAATACCTCTACTGAGTAACTCAAGAGAAACAAAAGCCAGAAATCCTTTTCAGGTTCATAATAATCTTACTTGGACAGACAGTACATTTGAATTCCGGACTTAACACACACAGTAGAAAGCCAATCAGTTGGAAGGGATGTTCATATTACTGACATTTGACATCGGGCAAGCTTTGTAAAATGTACTGTATATTGGCCTGGCATGGTGGCTCACGCCTATAATCCCAGCACTTTGGGAGGTCTATGGGAGAGGATTGCCTGAGCCTGTGGGTTCGAGATTGACCTGGGCAACATGGTAAGACCTTGTCTCTACAATTAAAAAAGAAAAAATTAGCTGGGTGTGGTAGCACGTGTCTGTAATTCTGGTTACTTGGAAGGCTGAGGCAGAAGGATTGCCTGAGCCTAGCAGATAGAGGCTGCGGTGGCCAGAAGCGTGCCACTGCACTCCAGTCTGAGTGATAGAGTTGGACTCCAACTCAAAAAAAAATGTACTGTATATCAAAAAAACAAATTTGACATAAATTTCTTGGTCTGAGTTTGGCCAGGGGTTAGTTGGTGTGGAATCTTTGAAGTGTCCTTGGAGAGAAGTGTTGATTAATGACTACATATGTCGATTAATGACTAAGTATGTGGAATATGATACCACATTTTCTGAGTTCACACCTAAGGTCTGTCACATACAATCTGTGTAACTTTAGATAAATCATTTTGTCTGTTTTCCTGTGACATTAGATAGATTGTAATGAGACCCACATCATAGGTTTGCCATGAAGATTAAACAATTATATAAGAACACTTAGCACTAAATAGGTGCCATATAAGTGTAGCTTTTTTTTTTTGAGTTGGAGTCTCACTCTGTCACCCAGATTGGAGTGCAGTGGCCGCTACCGGCCACCGCAGCCTCGACCTGCTGGGCTCTGGCGATCCTTCCGCCTCAGCCTTCCGAGTAGCCGGAATTACAGGCATGCGCTACCACACCCGGCTGATTTTTTGATTTATTATAGAGATGAGGTCTCACTGCCCAGGCGGATCTCGAACCCACGGGCTCAGGCAATCCACTCACCTCGGCCTCCCAAAGGCATGAGATTACAGGCTGAGCCACTGAGCCCGGCTTGTAAGTGTAGCTTTAGTCGCATTATGATAAAAGATGATAAAGTAGAAGTTTGATAATGAGTCTTATGGAAACTTAGTTTATACTCTTTGCTCAATTGCACATTTTCTCTTTGAGTGATACCCTTTCTTATATGAGAGTAATGAGAGAATTCTCTAGGGATGTTTGAACTTTTCAGCTTCTGTTCTTATTTTAAGATGCAGGCAAAGTTGTCTAGAAATAATGTGGGAGAAGCAGATGTTTAGGAAAAATGACCAATGGCAAATGTTAGGATTTTGCAACAACCCAGAAATAGAGATGTGTAAGTCTCAAAATTTAAAATAACTAAAGGCCAAATGATGCCATTGAAAACTTCAGGAAAGATTTTAAGAATTCAGGTCTAGCTGATCCTCTGTTTGAACAGAATCAGAGAAGGAAGAGTTCATTGTGAAGGATGAGAAGAGGATAAGCTTAAGATTAAAATGAGACAGGAATGCTCTGGGGATGATATAGGCAAACTCTCTTACACTGTTGAAGAACTGCGAACTCAAAAACCACTGGGCAAGTTCTAAATCAAAGCAAATCTAAATCTGTTATCAAAAACCAGCTAAGGAATGTGAATGCCTTCCTAGTGTGAAGTTCTAAGTGCCCAGGAACAGAAAAAAACATCAAAGATGCCCGATGAAACCTTATTATAAGTAGGCAAAGGAGGTAGCTGGTAGTACTGACTTGGTAACTGCCTTTTTTCAATAAATTAGTTCATATATTTGAGTATTTATTAAGCATTGAATATATGTCAGGCCCATTTATTATGTAAAAAATAATGATAGAAACAAAATGAGATTTAAGAGTAAGCTGTAGGATTCAGTGCCTGATTACATGTGGATGGAGAGGAAGAAGGAATCCAGGTACTTCTTGGTTTTGTGGACTATGGAAAGTGCCAGTTTTAGTTTGGGATTTACTGCATATGCAAGACTGTTAGAATGTGATGTTTTTACCTTTTAAAGATCACTATTAATAGAATACAAAAGGCAGAAACCTAACTTTGATGGTTTGAAGATAAATTAAGAGAAAGAAAAAATGATTAAAGTCTATTCTTACAAGAAAATTATGAAGGAAGAAGCATCTGGGACTATAGTTATAATTAGACATAAGAGCAAGAGATAACTTTTTTATTGAAAAGAGATTGTGATGGCTTGGTGAGAAAAATAAATAGGCAGTGGGAGATTGAAAGAAGTGATGGGTCAACCATTGGCTCAAGAAGAGTCAGCGAGTTTAGATTAAGCTTGGAAGTATTCGCATTTAGCAAGAGAAGGAAGACCTCATCACCTGGGATTGGATGAAACTTCTACACATGGAGAGAAGGGATTTATTCTGGGTCCCTAACGTCAAGTGGATGGAAATTTTAAAGAGATAACATTTTAGCTAAATATAAAGGTGCATGATTTTTAATGTGGTCAGAAGTATAACATCTAGGATGATTGTGAGTTATTTTGATAGGAAATAGACCAGAAAGAGCCAAATGTCCATTTATGAGAAATATTCATGTATTTGAAATAGAACAGCTCATTACAAAGACCCCATCTAATGCTCTGAATTGCAGATCTTGTGTACACATTTGCTTTCTATTCTAAGATATTCTGAACAGTTTTCAAAGGCCTAGAAAGCTGACAAATATTGACACTTAAATTAAGCTTGTAGGAGGACTTTAAATTCCAAGTTTGCCTCTGATATAACAGTGAGAACAGTGCTTTCATCTTTAAATGGCAAAGAAATGAAATCAACAATGAGCTTAAATTTTGTCATCTAGATCTTTGTAATGTAACACAAATTTGAGGACACATTCCTCTGAAACTTATTTGAATAATAAAGTTCAGATCATGAGTGTTGGAAGAAAAGAAAAATATGACTCTTCTGTCATATTCCATAATAGAGGTGGTGGTAGAGCAAAGAAAAGGGAGCAAGATGTGCAGATGTTGAAATATTATCACTAGCTTATGACCATATAGAGGAGGAATCACCTCTTCCATTCTAAAGTATACACAAGACCAGCCTAGGCAACACAGTAAGACCCAGTTTCTATAAAAAATATAGAAAATAAAATATATCATTCTATCAGTACAACAATTATCTTAATGCAACCAACAGTATAGCACACTGTTGATTTACACAAGTTCCTCAGATAAGAGTTCCCACTATAGATTATGATTAATTCCTTTTGGATAATACTTCTGAATTTTTAGAATCAATCACTAGTGCTAGTTCCTATTTACTGGTATATACTCCATACTAGAGATTCATTTTAGAAAGATTACTCCAGTAAATTGAGCATGAACTAAGGCATAAAAAGACTAATAGGAGAACATTCTTTAGGGAAGCAGGTGAAAAACTGTACCCAAGAGAGACAGAGCCAGAATCAAGGTAATGGGAGCAGGAAGGAAGGGAGTTGCACGTGAGAATTCAAATTAAGACCAAATGTTTGAAGGAAAAAACATGGATCTAGCATGGCTTATTCTTAAATAATTTGACATGGCTTCTAATGATCACTGATTTCTCTTTTAAGTGATTATAAATCAGGCTTTCAATAAAATACTCTAGAATCAACAAAAGCTTCTTTAATAAGATTAAGAAGTCAACTAAAGAACAACTGCCTGAGGAATGGATGGTGAAGAAGTTTCTATCAGTCTAACTATAATGCCAAGAAGATCTTATTAGTTTATAGAGAAAGATAGGATAGGTGGGTGGGTGGATGGATAGATAGATGGATATATAGATGAATGAAAGAACAGTATAGAGAATAATAAAGGTAAAATGTTAACAATTGAGAATACAGATAAAGAATATACAGGAATTTTTTGCACTATTTCCACAACTTTTCAGTAAGTCTAAAATGATGTCAAAATGAAAAGTTAAGAAATTTTTTTTTTTTTTTAAATCTGGTTTAAAAAATGGGCAAATGATCTGAATAGACATGTCACCAAAAAAAAAAAATAAAAAATAAGACCTCACTCTAAAATTCCTAGAAGAAAACCTAGGAAACACTCTTCTGGACATTGGCCTAGTTGAAGAATTTACAACTAAGTCCTCAAAAGTAAATGCAGCAAAAACAAAAATTAACAATTGAGGACTAATTAAGCTAAAGAACTTCTGCACAGAAAAATAAACTATCAAAGGAGTAAATAGAAAATTTACAGAATGGGATAAAATTTTTGCAAACTATGCATCTGACAAAAGTCTAATAGCCAGAATATATATGGGACTAAAATTGAAAAGAAAAAAATCCGCTCCACTAAAATGTGTGCAAAAAACATGAACAGACACTTCTCAAAAGAAAATATACAAGTGGCCAAGAAACATGAAAAATGTATCAACTATTATTAAAAAGTAAAAAAAAAAAAATGAACAAAATGTGAGGTTGTGGAGAAAAAGGGAACACTCACACATGATGGAAGTACATTAGTTCATCCCCTATAGAAAGCGGTTTGGAGATTCCCCAGCAAACCAAACAACAGAACTACCATTCAACCCAGCAATCCTATTACTGGGTAAATAACCAAAGAAACACAAATTATTCTACCAAAAAGACAAACTCATATATTTAATCAGAGCACTGTTCACAATAACAAAGACATGCAACTATCCTAGGTGCCCATCAGGGGTGAATTGGATAAAAAAATGTGGTAGACATATATCATGAAATACTACACAGCCATAAAAGAGAATGAAATCATGCCATTTGCAGCAACATGGATTTGCAGCTGGAGGCCATTATTCTAAGAGAGGTAACACACAAATAGAATGTCAAATACTACATGTTCTCACTTGTACATGGGAACTAAACACTGGGAACACATGGACATGAGGATGAAAAAAACAGACACTATGGATTCCTAAACGGGGAAGGGAGGGAGGGGAGCAAGGGTTGAAAAACCAGCTACTGGATACCATGTTCACTATTTAGGCAAGGGTTCAACAGAAGCACAAGCCTCACTATTGCACAATATACCCATGTAACAAACCTGCACATGTATCCCCTGAATCTAAAAGTAAATAAATAAATAACGTCTGTTAAACATATCAAAGTCATTTAAAAATGGGTTAGCTAATCCAATTATAATTTTAGTCTGCTATACAAAGGAGCTCAAACAGATACAATACCCTTAATTTTAAAAATACACAAGAATGGGCTTGTTCACAAGACAGATGAAAGTTTCCAAATCACAATAGCATCATAACAAACATTTATTTTAAGAGACCTGCTATAGACTGAAAGTTTGTATCTCCTCAAAATTCGTATGCTGAAATATAATCACCAATGTGGGTGTATTTGGAGGCAGAGCCTTTGGGAAATGATTAGATAATGTGGATGGAGTCTTCATAAATCAAATTAGTGCCCTTATAAAAGAGGCCCCAGAGATCTTCTTTGTCCTTTGATTGTGTGAGGGTATTGTTGAAGATAGCTGTCTATATGCCAGAAATTGGGTGTAACCAGACATCAAATCTGCCTGTGCTTTGTTCTTGACTTCTCAGCCTCCAGAACTGTGAGAAATAAATTCCTATTGATTATAAGCTACCCAGACTACACTATTTTGCAACCTGAGGAGACTTATATAAGACCTAAGGTCTTCATTATGATAACATTTATAAGAGCAAAAAACTGAATTGGAGACTCACTGTCACCCAGACTGGAGAGCAGTGGCTGCTCCTGGCCACCGCAGCCTCGACCTGCTGGACTCTGGCAATCCTTCCTCCTCAGCCTTCCAAGTAGCTGGAACTACAGGCGCACGCTACCATGCCCAGCTAATTTTTTTTTTTGGATTTATTGTAGAGATGAGGTCTCACCTGCCCAGGCAGGTCTCGAACCTGCGGGCTCAGGCAATCCACTCACCTCAGCCTCCCAAAGGTGCGAGATTACAGGCTGAGCCACCAGGCCCGGCAAAGCTGAAATTTAAGTAATATTCTTCCACAAATAATTTTCAAAGTTTATGGTTTTTTCCCCAACCACTGTTTTAAACTTGAAATATTTAAAATACAGAAGATTATTCTACTAATATACAGAGAAAAAAATTTCCTGAATCTTATACTGTATCAAATATTTCTGACATGAAAAAAAAGATTTCTACTTCATGTCCCTTAATACAATTTTCTCACTAAATTATATACTTTGACTATAAAAAGTTTAAATTATTTTTTTAGTAATCATGATAAGACATTAAAAACCTAAGTATGTAACATAATTGTGGTTCTCTTCTCAAATATAATTATGCTTCCTTCAGAAGGACTCAGGGTGCTATATCACTGGGTGCCATGTAACTTTTAGCTCTGGAGCTATCAATGAGGGCCCTTTTATCGGTTTTATGCCTTATGCAGGAAAAATGCTGTAATATCTAGCTAAACTAAGGGTCATTAGGAAAAACGATTGCAATGCTCAGGCAGATAAGAATGAATTGCTTTTTAGGTAACGAGTTATTAGTAGGACAAATTCAAATAAAAGATTTGACTATGCTACAGAAAATAAAAATTACTCTTTAGTTTTTTCAGAAAATTCATTACATTTCCAGATAACAAAGTAAATGTCATTGTGTCAATCAATCAAATGTGAATAAAACTTGTAACGTGTGAAACAAGATAAATCTAGCCTCACAATCTAAAATACATGGTTTCATGTAAAATGAGATCTTCTTCTGACAAGTACCTTATAATTACAAAAACTGTACTTTACTTCTAAAGAAATATTACTTTCTCACAGAGTAAACATGTAACTGATTCAACTCAGTGATTTCTGTTCAAATGTATTTTTCAATGACAATAGATTAAAATGAGCAATAATTTTTTGTGAGCCAAACAGAGACAACTAATTATTATCACAGTATACAAAGCATAGACATTTTATTTCAAATTTAATTTCATATTTTATTCAGTGATCATATAATATTTTCTAATTTTATAGCATTTCCACCAAATTTAAGAGTCAAATAGATTTTGCAGAGTAAACATCTCCTTTTCCCATTTGTATCTTCCTGTATTTATGTTAGAGACACCTTGGAAATAACTTGTGGGTAAGAAAACTTACAGAAAACCATGAGTATTTTACAGTCACAAGTGACCAACCCTGACATAAGATGATTCCAGGACACATCAAAGTGGACTTCTAGTTTTACCAAATACAAACTCAAGGTATTCAGCTAAATCTGCATTTCAGATAAACACTAAAATTTTAAAAATACAAATACGTCACAAATATATCGAAATACACCAAAAATTGTTTTGTACCAAATACATTCATTATGCTAAAATTTTATTCATTAAGTTTAGTGCGTCATAGTGCACTAAAAATTATTGGGTACTAAATAATTTATCATTGTTTATCTGAAGTTGAAATGGCACTAGGTATCCTCTATTTTATCTGGTAATGCTACACAGAGACATTTTAGTAGCAATGTCTCTCTCCTATTAGAATGTAAGTCCCCATAATAGGGGTGAAGTAATTAATCCTTAAGCAGTGACTGATACATAATGGACACACAACACAAATGTATCGAATATACAAATGAATGTAAAGGCTAAATTTTAAAGAACCCTAAATTTCTCCTCTCCATGAAAACTCTCAGTTTTGGGACTGGATAAAAAATGTGGTACATATACTCAATGGAATATTATGTAGTCATAAAAGACAAACATATGAACCTTTCAGCAACTTGGATAGGTTTCGAGTCTATCATACTCAGTGATCTATCACAGAAACAAAGAACTCAGTACCACTTGTTCTCACTCATAAGTGGACCCTGAACATTTGCCATAATACTATAAGAAAGGGACTGGCAGTAGAGAGGCAATGCAAGAGGAGGAACGGGGGACACATAACACCAATAAGGGTACCTGATCTGAAATCAGGTGAAGTGGGGACCAAAGGCTGGTCCAAACTTTACCTGTACAATGACCACCTGTATACCTAATCCTGAATTGTACCCCACATCTTTAAAATAAAAAAGAAAAGAAAAGAGAAAACTCTGAGTTTTGTTTTGTCAAATCTTCAATTAAGTAACCATCATCTACCTCCAGAGATAGTTCTTACCCCAGTAGGTCCAAATAAGATAATCACTTCTCTTTGTTTAAACTTTTGCATATTAAATGGTAGGTAATACTTATTGAGAGTGATAATACTCCCAGAACTTTGGCTTATATGTGAGTTTGAATCTACAAAATGCCCTAAGTTGCTTTGTAGATAGGAAGAAAATGGATATATATAGTTCTTTAAGTTAATGCTTTAGATATAGGTACTATCTGTCTCTCTCTTATATATAAATGATGTGTGTATGTGTGTGTATACATGCATATATTCAGAATCTGAATGAAGGCATGTGGTTTTGCAAATTTATAACTTCGCTTCACAATGGCTAATGCACATTGATTAGGAAACATGTCTCAGAAGTGACCATAACCACCATAACATTGTGAAATGTGAGATACAGAATGTTTTCAATGTTCCTACTCTGTTGATGCCTACTCTTCTATGTCTGGGCTGTTATGGTGACCTGTTTTCAAGGACCTCAAGGTCCATCATCGCTCCTCAGGACTGTCAGAACCACATTAGCTGGTCTTCCAAGTCAGTTTTCCACAGCTATCACTCAGTCTCACAGGATTAATCCCTATGCTGCTTCCTCAAATCTCAATACACAAACCTCAATAGCAACATGAGTAGTCGCTCAGGGTGACTTTTGTGCCTTCCCAGGTGTATGACAATAATCTTAACAATGAGAACCAAATTAGAAACCATATTACTACCTGTCCTTCTTACCAGAGAATATTTTATTTCAACCGTGCTTTTGTTTGCTAATCTAACTCAAAAGAATGATGAGTGACATGATTTGGGGACCAAATAAAGAAAGAGGGTGATGGTGGTTGTTATTGTGGGATTATTTTCACAGGCTAGTGGGGCATCCTTGATAATTGGGACCTTCTGGAACACCACATATTCCCCTGAGCAAACCTAGCTTCCACTAAGTAGTTGAAATTCTTCAGAATTTCTTTTGTGGTTTCCCCTTGTAATGTATTTGAGGTACTAGCTGCTCTACTAGGAAATCAATATTTTTCATAGTCTGACCCCACTCAATCTGCTCAAATATAATTCACAGTTTTTTTTTATACCACATGACATCTGCTTCTTTCTTTTCTCCCCTGCCTTTGACATCAATTTTTTCCTGCTACTTCTTGCTTTACCACACATTCTAGAAAATCTTCCCTGCTTGCTCCAGTCAATATTGAATAAACACTTCCTCTGAACTCTCAGTTCATTTCTAGTTTACATACTTAAACACTTTTTATCATGCTAGCAAAAATGCCCCCCTGGCCCCTCGATTTTCTTCCTATGTGGAAACCCATATGAGCAACCATCAATCCCTGTTATAATTCTTGTAAAAGTTGTAGCAACTCTATTTCTTTTCATGGGACAAATAAGATCAATAATTAACTCCTTAATATCGATATGTGTTCCTGAATAAACACTCTAAAAAGTTTCAAAATCTGCTATTACAGGACTGTAATCAACTCCTGAAGCAATACATAGCAAATTGCACCATTAGCTCTGCACATATAGTCAAGTGTTCAGAGGCTGTGAATATTAGCAGAAACCGGTAGTAACAACTGAAATACATTCAGAACCCAATTTTGTATGCAGTAAGCTTTCTTTACATTTTTGAGACAAGAACAGAGCATAGGAATACACACTATATAGATACCTACATCAAATTGCTACCAAAAATACAAAGGACAATTCCAGAACTCGGCGTTCTGTGCTGTAGATGGGATTCCTAAAAGGCTCTAAGTTGGGTCCCACATAAGAAGAAAAATGTACTAATAGCTAAAGGATATCATATCAATGAAAGTCTCATAAATATCTAGGAATGAGGATAAGCTCTTGGAGAATACCACCAGTTATCATTGTTTCCTTTAGGCTTCAAATTAATTCAACAACAGATATTTAGAAAACACCTACTGACATATATATATATATATACTTTTTTTATCCATTGTGCTAGAGCTGGTTTTTTGATAATAAAGACAACCTGCCTGCCATGAAAGCATTCACAGTGTAGTTATGAACAAGACTATAGAAACAAGTACATACAGAGTGAGTTTTCTAGCTCCGAGGTAGCAGAAGGCATGCAATATATATATATTTGTATACCCCTCATTCAAACAATTAAAAAATCTTTCCTTGCGACCCCACGCGAGCATTTACTTAGGCAGTTGTGTCCGGCAGGAGCATTGCCATGTTGGAAGTTCCCCCAAGCAGCTGTTCAGTCTGTTTGGGGTCTGGGGAAGGGGTAGGGTCAGACTGTTCACAATCAGAGCGGGAGGTTATTTTAAGTCAACCGCCCTAAAGGTAATGGGGTCTACTGCTTTGGTTATTTGGAAAATGGAAAGAAAAGGGAGGAGGGAAAGCCAGCGTACCCAGGCGCCCCCACCCCATTCTGACTGGACCCACTTAGCATCTGCAGAGAGGACAACAATACGATGAAAAACATTCCCAGGGGCGAAGCCCAAAGGTCAATCTCTGGCTGTGCGGGACAATGGGGTTCTGGCCTTCTCTTCCCAAGTGATGGAGCAGTCCTAACGAAGAGACATTTTCTCCGCGAAGATTCCAAGCCCCAGCGGATCCTATGAACTCCGGGGCGGCGAAACCGCTGGCAGCGAACAGGGGGAGTGGCGTGGGAGGCGAACTGAGGCTCCGGGATCCCGACCCAGAGCGACGGCTGCGCCCCTCCGCCCCCCGCGCGACCCCGAGCGGCACGCTCCCAGCGCCTCTGTCCCAGCGGCGCGGCCCGGCGCCTCCGCCCCCGCCAGGAGCCGCGGCGCGCACAGCCCGGCTGGAGCGCGCACCCGGCACCAGGCGCCACCGCGCTCGGAGCGCTCAGACCGCGGCCGCCGCAGCCGGCGAAGGAGCCCAACTCTCGCGCGCCGGCGACATGCGCCTGGGCTAGCGGCTCCCGGCCCGCCGCACCACCACGCATCTTCCTCTCGATTATCCATCCAC